>NC_056748.1:42228701-42346201 GCF_019279795.1 Protopterus annectens | reverse complement strand
AAGGAAAATAGACCAATGTTGATGGGTGTTAGCAGGGTCTGGTTACCACATCAGGCTGTACTAAGCATGCGATGCCTTTTATTAAAGAATGTGATGGCTACTGATTTGGTATCCATTCTGGTCCATGGGTAGCATACGTAGCAGCCCACTTAACAAATCCATCTTGTTCAGCTGTAATTTGAGCTCCGAAATAGCTGAATTGTAATGACCGGTGTCATACAAAAGACACCAAACGCCATACTGAACAGTAATCCAGGAACTGTTTAAAATATCATTCATACTTCCATAGTAATGAGTGCTTCAGACTAAAATTTACTCCTGAATGTGTTGAGCTCAATGCAAACTTCATGTGATAGTAATCAACCAATCAAGCAAAAACACAATTATAGCTCCAACAGATGGCTGTAACTACCATGCTGGGGATACCCAGTGGTTGGAGTGATTGGGTACAGGTCGCTAGAAAGAGGCGTAATCACTCTGGCATAGAGGGATAAAGGCCTAACTATGGCTCGGCCAACCCAAGTTTGATTAGTGTCTCTAGCAACTGACAGAGCAGCATGTAAGGATTCACAGATGACCAGGCTAATGGCTGAACAACCTTACAAGCCTAGTCAATAAAACCCAGTTTTACCTCCTAGATGTCCCCTGGGTTAGAGGATGGCATGGATTTGTGCCTATGCATTCAGTATTAGATTTTACAGATTGCCTTTTGACATTGGCACCACCCCTGCTGTGAATTTGATTCTCCATCCATTGATCCAAATTGGTCTTGATAAAGGCCAGGGAAGGTCTCTACCCCTTCTTTGCGATAGGCTTCCTATTCATATCAATCTCCAAGACTCCAGCATGTTGTGATTCACTGAACCAGTTTAGATCCCTAGAACAGATGACCCTCATTTGTCTTGTGGATATGTAGCAGTTATCGGGGCTGATTTGTGATGGCCCTGTAGGTCAGGCATAGGTCACCCCTTAATAGTGTATAGGAATTGGCATAAAGGGACATGTTAACAGCTTGTATTTTCTTAATGAAGCTCTGAGGTCGCTCCAGCTGTTGTAAATGTACATTCCAAGTACAGTGTTGCTCTCATTTGTCTGAGGGCTGTGTACAGTGGTACCCTAATCTCTCTGGATGCCATACCTTTACTTACAAGTTGTGCCACATAGGGCTTCTCATCACTGTGGACATGTGACAGTAGTGTGAACTTTGACCATCTGTGTACCTAGATTCCTCACCAGAGTCACCTCTTAGGGGGTGTGTTAATGCTGTAGTTCGCAAGGTTATGATTTCCCAAAGGGTACAATAATGCATTTCTTCATGTTTAGTTTCAGGCCACAGTTCTGACATCAAGCCTGATTTAGACCCTCCTGAAGGATCTCTCTATCTTTGGGAATTTAGTGATTGCCCCATCATGCAGCCATTGGCAAACTCATCCAGAGGCCTTACATATTGTGCTTGGTGTCTCAAGTATATTCCAAACTTGAGTGGTCCCAGCACTGAGCCCTGTCACACATCACTAGTAACTGGCCTCTTGCTGGAACTGGATTTACCACTTTAACTACACGTGTCCTGTCCATGAGCCAATCTTGTGATGTAGGGTTTTGTGAGTTTACTTATAATACGCGATTGGGGAATTGTCAAATTCCTTGATAAGGTAGTGGTAGGCAACATGTACTATTTTGCCCGTATCCATGGCTTTGGTGACTTTCTCAGTCTGCCAGATTTAGTAGGCATTTAGTAGACATGACCTGCTCTTGACTAAGCCAAGCTGGGTTAGGTCCAGTGTTTGGAGATTTCCTATGGCAGTTATCAGGTCCATGATTTTTTTTCTTTCTATGGCCTTACAAATAAGGCTAGTCAAGCATATGGGTCTGACTGTCCTCTCAAGCACAGATGACCATAGCTATTCTCCAGTCTATCTGGACCAAAGCTGGTCAAGATGCTATGCTTAAATGGGAAATCCTTATGGGTTTGGTGGTTCCTGATGTAAGCTATTAAGAGGAAACCTTGTATATTGTTGGGCCCTATTGAAGCAGTGCTTTTAGCTTTAGAGTGCAGTAGATAAGATGACAATTGGCACAGTGGTGATGGGAGGGTATTTCTTAAGGGAGCGGGATGGTGATGGGGAAGTGGAAATTTTAACGGAATTTATTGGCCAGCAGATTTGCTATTTCTTATGGCTGAGTATTGGCAATGCCATCTAATTTTGCATATTGTGTTGCCACTTAGACTGTGGACATTACTAAAATGCCTTAGAGTTACTCTATCTGCTTTTAGAGACTTGACTAGTGCCCTGACTTGCTTGTTTATACTAATGAGGAATTTATTGCTGTGTTGTGCACATTCCCTCTTAACAGGGTTTTTTCTTTTGTTCTACAGCCTAAGACCAGAGGTCCACCAGGGTGGCTTGATTTTGTGGTTATCTGGGCTTATTTTGATTTGGTAATAACATTTCTATGCAGATTGTGGATGTACAGGGCTTGTGTACTTCTCTGCATAGACTTATGTTTTCTGGATTTGGGTGAGCTTGGGATTAGCTATGCTGTCACTTAATGGGAAGTAGTTTGCCTTGGCAAATTGTTTTTTGGTTTGGGGGTGGGTTTAATTTCCCCTTTGTTTCTAGGAGACCAGTTTGTGATCTGATCTTACCAGTGAGGAAATTGCATATTTGGGGGGTGTGTGCAGTATTCATTTGGTAGTACCTGATCCAAGATATTTGATCCCCAGCTGGTCTGCACTCCAACAGTTCAGGGTATTTAAATTCAGTCCATCTTTGGGCTTGTATATTTAATAGCCATATATGCCTCCCAGTTATTGGAGGGGTAGATAAAATCACCCACAAGTATGGTATTGGGCTGGATAGTGAGTGTTGTTAATTCCAGGTATGATGTGTAGGTTCCCTGATCAGTTTGGAAACCTGTTTGAGAAACCCTTTTAGCATGTTTATACCTTGGTGGTGTGATTTTAACATGGTGCTGCTCCACTGTAGACAAAATAAGTCCAAAATGTAGGACACTAATGTGGTTTAACAGTTCAGAGAATGTCACTGGTCATCCTTCACAGCTGCTGTCATGTTTAGACAAAAATGTGTGCTAACAAACTAAAAAAATGTCTTTGTAAATAGCCAGATGAAATTGATTCTCCATCTACCACATTACCCAAATATCTGGCAACATTCTGTTGTCTTGGGTTTTGTGGACTTGGTATCACTTACAGGAGCTAACCCAAGGATTAAATTCCTTAGAAAGGTACAAAACTCACCAGGCTGCAATTTGTAATGCAAGTTGTAAGAACACCTGAAATTCCATTAATGGAAATTTCAAGTTTGAACAAAATCAAATATGAAGCTGAATTTTAATGAGTTATTGACCAGTCCAAAGTGATCTGTACCCATGAATAACGCATGAAATCAAGTGCCAATAACGGTGTGTTTTCTTAGATCTTGCCGGTGGTTCAAAACCCATTTGTAGTGGTGTCTAGTTTCAGTCAGTGGGAAGATTCTCACATGCTGCCCATGCTAGGAACATTCAGCCAGCACTTTCCTTTTCTGGTATAAATTCAGGCATTTAAAAATGAAATGCTTTGGTGCTCGACCCATTTTATTCTTGGGTGTCATCTGGAGCACCTTTCAACAATTGCCAGGTCTAATAAAGCAGAAGGATCTCCTCCTCCACTTTCCTGGTAGCCCTATTGAGGTTACTCCTATGACTTCCCAAATTTATTCTCTGTCCACGTTTTAGATGTGGAGTGGTGCTTTAAATGGGAGGCCATGATACTTTAGTTTATCTTTTAATGCTACATTGTAACGCCTAATGATTACAGGTGGTGGTAATAGCAAATTAGAGATTGCTTCATCCATTAATATGAATTAAGCCTCCATTATGCTTTTGATAGCTAATGTTAGACAACATTAACAGCCAACCGAGGTCATACTGCTCCTATGTGGCTGGAAACTACCCTTGGATTAAAAGGTTACATTTTCTAATGGTATAAAATCATCTGTTTAATGAACAAGAACTTTTAGTTCTAGGTATTAACACTGCCGTATACATGCACTTACATTCCCATGTATGTTTTGACATTAACTTGAAAAAAACTTTTGTAAATTGAAAGTTAAACTATGCATGTTCTTTGGCAATATATAAATCTCTCATACAACCTGAAGGTCTTTGGAGGGAAAAAAAAAAAACGTACAAATACTAATTCTAGCCTAAAGCATCGGTCTCCTACTTTAACATTCGTTTACTGGGAAGTCTGACTTGGGACGAGCCAATTTTTAATGGAGGCCTGGGGAGAAATGCTCTAGAAGCATGTCTTTGTAACGTGGGAGGAAACCAGACCACCCAGAGGAAATCCACACAAATGCAGGGAGGGCATGCCGACTCCACACAAGGCTCCACAGCTGATAATTGAACCAGGCAACCTCTTGCTGTGAGGTAGCAAAGCAAACTGCTGCACCACTGCGCTGTCCAAACTCGGATTGCTCATGTATAAGAAATTGGTGTATGTGCATATAATCTAATTTCTTGCATGTTGGTCTTATTTCTTTACCACATTTTTGTTGTAAACTGACTGGACACATGGGTCGCTTACCTACAGCCCAGTTGTAAGGAAGAGTATAAACCTATGGAAACAAGGTTCTTTAATTGCTCTTCAACTTTTAATTGTGAAATTATGGTATGTTCAGTAGTTGGATCCTCAGTCATGTGTATTCCATAATTCCCTTACAAAGTGATCCTTTGTTATTCCAGCAAATCTGTCTGACAGACCAGTTGACTGGTACTGGACTCTCTTCATACACCTAAAGTGTCCTATGGCGAAGGCAACAATTAAATAGAATGCCAGCTTCTGTGCAATAACCCTCCAAAATAACGAAAACTGAACACATGCCAGGAGCCAGTCAATGAGACTTCACTTTATTTGCACTTTCCACAAAACACAGGAACTTCATCATTGTTGTCTTACCTGTTGACATCCTATGATTTTCTGGGATGTCCCTGATTTTTTTGATATCCTTCTTCCTCCTAAATACTTTCTAAAACGAGTAACTTTTGGAGAGAAGATGGTAAATTCTTAATAAAATGACAATTGTAAAATTTAACTTCAAAAAATGTGTAATGTCCATAATTTTCCCTAATTTCTGGATTTGACCCTGATTGGTTAAGAGCAGCAGTGTCTGTCATCTCTGGTATCTCTTGCTCAATCCCCCAGGTCTTTTGGCTTTCTAATACCATATCAGGAATGGGTCCCATTCCTAAGTCAAAGTATGATTATAGTAATGACATTAGTATGTCTATCTTGACCAGAAATGCTCTTCACAACACCTGCAATGTGCCCAGAATTGACCACTCCTGCAATTCCTGTGGGGTTACATGTACAGGTAATGCATCTAAATATGACACGTCTTTATAAGACCGGTTGCTCCTACCACTATTCAAATGGTTGGTAACCTTCCACATTTGCCTCCTTTCTGCCTGCAAATTTTTGGTATTTTATGACCTTGTCTCTGTACAAGGACACTAGTGACGAAGTGTAGTAGCTTAAATGATCAGTGCTACTTTTGGTCTTTCATGGACTACTATATTTGGTTTTCTCAACATTTTTTGAATTGTTGGTAATGGGTGACCCCATGTGAAACTTCATTCTCTATCATGCTTTGTGGTTCATGTTTGCAGTGTTTCACAGCTACTTGATAAACACCCGAGATGGAGCTAATGTTCATAGTGCAGAGTTCTGTTAAATGTCCAAAGTATAAATATAATCTCTATTGACCCCAACCATAGACTTAAGCATTTTACACTACTTCCATCTTCAGTGCCAGGTAATCTACCTCTATTCATTCCTGGTCATACCAAGGCTTCCTTGTAAAGTACTCTCTAAAACATGTTGCTATAAAACATGTTGGAGGTTTGGCTGATGGAGAAATTGGTTTGTTTTCGAATAGTTAAAGGTTTAACATGTTTTCTTTCTCTGTAGCCTCTGAACAAAAAAGGTTGCACAGACCAGGTTATACCATTTACAGAAACCATCTTTATTTAGAGGCACGTGGTAAGACATATTTTGTACTATAATTTGTGGTAGTTGTGACATTTCTATATACCTTTTATTCTCAGGGAAGAGTTTACAAAGGCACTGTGAAGGATGTGCCAGGTTTTGATCCTGAGAAGGATGCTGCAGCTCTGAGGAAGGCCATGAAAGGATTGGGTAAGCATTAAATCATGGACCTATTGTGTTTTGTGGGGGTCCTTCAGAAGGAAAAGGTAACTCGACTACCTAGTGAGAGTGGTATTTGCAATATCACAGGCCATGAAAGGATTGGGTAAGCATTAAATCATGGACCTATTGTGTTTTGTGGGGGTCCTTCAGAAGGAAAAGGTAACTCGACTACCTAGTGAGAGTGGTATTTGCAATATCACAGGCCATGAAAGGATTGGGTAAGCATTAAATCATGGACCTATTGTGTTTTGTGGGGTCCTTCAGAAGGAAAAGGTAACTCGACTACCTAGTGAGAGTGGTATTTGCAATATCACAGGCCATGAAAGGATTGGGTAAGCATTAAATCATGGACCTATTGTGTTTTGTGGGGTCCTTCAGAAGGAAAAGGTAACTCGACTACCTAGTGAGAGTGGTATTTGCAATATCACAGGCCATGAAAGGATTGGGTAAGCATTAAATCATGGACCTATTGTGTTTTGTGGGGGTCCTTCAGAAGGAAAAGGTAACTCGACTACCTAGTGAGAGTGGTATTTGCAATATCACAGGCCATGAAAGGATTGGGTAAGCATTAAATCATGGACCTATTGTGTTTTGTGGGGGTCCTTCAGAAGGAAAAGGTAACTCGACTACCTAGTGAGAGTGGTATTTGCAATATCACAAGGTGCTTTTGTCCCTCACCAGCTTTTGGTAGTTAAGACTGCAAACCCTGAACGTATTCCTTTCATTCTGTCATCCTAGCAACAGAAGACCTGAGGAGGTGGTTGGAGGAGAAGCAGATGGTTTGCCTTGCTTTTGAACCCTTGTCTTTTGACCAATGGAGGGCAGAGTTGGACAGTAACAGATCACCAGTAACTGTCATGATTGTGTATACTGTACTCCTTCACTACTTCAGCCAGATCATGGTCAAATGGGAGGCCCAAGGTAGGCTAGATTGCCCTCCCTCCCTCCTTAGTCATTCCAGTGTCTTATTACTTGACTATTTCTACCCAGTTACCATAAACACTGTTTAAATCTGTCAGTGTACTTACTATCTTTACAATTACAGATATTTGGATTTAAAACTTTATTGCAAATTTTATAGCACAGACACTGATAGCTAAACAAAAACAATAGTCTCGCAATGAAAACTGACTTGGCACAAACAGTAAACTTCTCTGCCTTTAAACTTTTTTTTTCATTGAAACAGCATTGAATCCCACAACCAAAGAATACATCTGGCTAGTGGTGGATTAAGTTTACCTTTGGGCTGTTTTCAAACCATAGGACCCTTGCACATGTTTTTAGGAACATGCATATACAGTATGTTTTTTGATTCGCCTTCCTGATTGCATTAAATTATATTCCTTGTATCATACAGCACCATTTGTTACTGTTTCAAAACTTTAGTTTTGAGCACTTTTCCAGTAAGCAATGAAACCAAATAACAAAACTGCCCATTTCAGAATATTCAGCCATAAAAGGCCAATCAAGCTTCTGTCAGTATAATATACCAATATCGGTCAATATATGCAATCTTTACAGAATTCATCTGAATAATTCCACATTAGAAATCTGTAGCGAATAACGAGGTTGATACAGTCTTACTTTATAATTCAGTGCCTGCTGTCCTTGAATAAGTTGCCTATGCCACATAAAAAAGGTACTGCAACAGGGAATGGATGGCAAATCTCTGGGATGTTTTAAATTCCTGGGGGTCAAGACCAGTCTAAGTGCTTTACTGCATTTGCAATTGCCTATCATTTATCTGTGCATTATAGCTAATTATCACATTTGCACCATTTTAAAGTAATTTACTGATTAGCTGCCTTTTGTTTCTGTTTAACTGTGTTTTTCATACTGAGAGTTCTGTTTTGTAAGCGGATTGTCTGTATTTTCTGTGAGCTTTACTGTGTTCTTAACCAACTGCACCCACAGATTTCATTTATTTCTTCATGATTTGGCATTTCGTACATTTTAACACTATGGGACTATTTAGAGGTTTTTAAATATTTGTATATGTAATTTCTCTGATCACATGGGTCTGGCATCTTGAACCAATTCTGATTAGTCTGCATCTAGGTATTCCACAATGCAGTGTACGTGTGTGTGTGTACGTGTGTGTGTACGTGTGTGTGTACGTGTGTGTATACGTGTGTGTGTACGTGTGTGTACGTGTGTGTGTACGTGTGTGTGTACGTGTGTGTGTACGTGTGTGTGTACGTGTGTGTACGTGTGTGTGTGTACGTGTGTGTGTACGTGTGTGTGTGTGTACGTGTGTGTGTACGTGTGTGTGTGTACGTGTGTGTGTGTACGTGTGTGTGTGTACGTGTGTGTGTGTACGTGTGTGTGTGTACGTGTGTGTGTGTACGTGTGTGTGTACGTGTGTGTGTGTACGTGTGTGTACGTGTGTGTGTGTGTGTGTACGTGTGTGTGTGTGTACGTGTGTGTGTGTGTACGTGTGTGTGTGTGTACGTGTGTGTGTGTGTACGTGTGTGTGTGTGTACGTGTGTGTGTGTGTGTACGTGTGTGTGTGTGTGTACGTGTGTGTGTGTACGTGTGTGTGTGTGTACGTGTGTGTGTGTACGTGTGTGTGTGTACGTGTGTGTGTGTGTGTGTGTGTGTGTGTGTGTGTGTGTGTGTGTGTACACGTGTGTACTGGATGCATACATTGCTGTCTTTCAGTCGGGTTGAAGTACATTTAATGCCATTCAAGGACTACTTAAAACAGTGCAAATGCTACTGAACAGAATTTCAAAAGTGGGTTTTAGAATGGCTAAACTGCAGTTTTTTTTTTTTTTTTTATGAAGCCTGCCAAGGATCATTTGAACAGTTATCTGCTGTGATTGACGGCTCACAGTGGGAGATTTGACTCTTGTATAAATTCCTTGTTCTAGCCTTTACTTTCGGTATGGGTAGGGGAAGGACCAGGGAACTGAAATCACAGCATGGGTGGGTTTTTAGGCTGGTCATGGTGATGTCAGTTTGGGGGGGGGGTATTGACCAGAAAACTACTAGTATTCATTGGCCTTGACATCAATGAATGGGAGACTGCAGCAAGCTTTCTCAGGGCAGGATAAAAGATTTTTGAAAGTGAAACTACCACAGTACAGTAAGGTACTGTTCTGGTGGAGAGAGCTGATTTTAAAATATTTTAAATGCTGCATTCATAGCAAAGACAGTAAATGGAGGAAGAAAGGACAAAGGACAGAAGTTGAGCATTTAATAGAATCCCATTGTCCTTTAAATTGAGTAGCTTAGTTAAGGTACAGTTTGCTGTATCCATATGCAATCTGGACAATTGGATGGGTGACCATAAATTCACCCCCAAGGGTTTCACCTGTGGCAATGTGGCAATAGGTGCAGATTGTGGAAATAAGGGTAAGAACTTGGCTAGGCCTGTAAGGGCCCTAGGGCCATTAGCCTAGTAACTTCCATGATCCTATGGTTTTTGTGTTACTAGGGTCCTATCTTCTCTGCTAGTGGGAGTAGCAGGGCTGCCTGGCCCTTATCTGGCACAAGCTGATTGGTATGGAAATAAGGGGCCATCAGGATTGACTAGATTTGTTACTAATATCTTCTATATTTTCTGGTACTTAAACCCCACATTTGAGCTGGTTTGGGCCTGTTTGCACGCCATGCACTGCAGCTGCACTGTTTGTTTTTAACCCACTGAGGTATTCCATCTACAGATTTCCCCTTAGCACTTGTGTGATCTCCTAGTTGTACTCCTTCTCTTAGACCTTCTATCCTTTACCCTGTTGGCTCTGGCTTCTCTCCTTCAGTTTCTGACAAATATGGATGGACAATTTCTTACGTTTTCTCCTGCCAGTCTTGTTGATTATAGGTATCCTGAGACAGTATAGCAACTGCATCATGTACACAGAGACAACCCTCTACTACCACCTAGGAACGCAGAGATGAAATTACATTAAGAACTTAAGAACCTAAAGTCTATGCTCCCTCTCTCACATGCCAGTATATCTGGCACTAAGAAGGTTGTCCGTGCAAACACCACACCTCAGACAACACCCATATATGCAGAGGTCCTCAACAAAAAAATAACCAAACATGAGACCTCCGAGGCAAAACACACCAACTCCACAGCCCTCCACACTCCTGTCTCACAGCAACTACCATAAAACCAATATTAGTCCTAGGAGACTCTGTTGTGAGATGCACATGTGTGGACTGTGATTGAGCTTGCTGAATGTGTCCCAGGTGTCCCAGGCAGGTATGTCCCTAGTCTTAAGCAGCATTGAAAATCAACCAGAATGATGCCCAAATACAAACAAAATGACTTTTAACTGGCTGTTTCTGGTGTTATTCCAAGGGGGTCCAGTACTAGACAGCCTGGGAAGACATGATCAGCAGACCATGATGCTTTGCCAGAGATGGCCTGCTTCTGTATCATTTGGGCTTTGGACGTCTGGAAAGGTTCTTGCCTACCCCATAGTGCCTTTTTAGTCCATGGCATGAGGTCAAAACTAACATGAAAATTTCATAAAAATGCAAATTGAACTTCATGCTGCTAAATGCTGAGTCTAAACATGAAACTGCACTCATTGCAAGCATTCTTAACCTGGAAGATGCTGACATTTGTGCAGTCACACAAACCTGGTCCAAAGCTGTTGAGCACCCCAGCCTTGCTAATTTAGTCATCCTATCATACATTTGATCTCAAACTGTGGGCAGGAAAGCAAAAGGAGGTGGAGTTTAAGTATATATTAAAGATGCACACCTCCAGGCTGGTCAAAGTATGACCCATAGGAGATGTTCTGGGTGCAGTTACCCATTGACAAGACCATGTATTCGAATCATGGCTAGCTACAGACCTCTAACTTTGACTCAAGATGCCCACTCCACCTATCTGGATCTCTTAATCTATTAAGATTCAACCTTTTGCCCTGATACTGGGCAACTTTAACTATCCAACCATAGATTGGAGGAACTAGTCATGCCAAAACAAATGCTCAGTGATTCCTTTAGTCAGTGCAAATGCCTTGGACCAGCTGGTCGTCACCCCCCACAAGAGGTGATATTTTGGACTTCTTAACTAACATGAGTAACCACTACAGCAAACCTGCAGTGTCATCCTCCCTAGTAAGATCCAACACAATCTTTCCCACCCCCCCTTCCTTGCTAGGCTCAAACACAAGCTTCTCCAACGCTGATTACAGCCTCTTGATTGTAGGTATAAATATCTTCACAGCCCTTTCTCCGTCAATAGGTACTAGCACAAATGTCCAAACCTATGTCAAAGTACTATACAAGCATTTATGTAGCTGCATGGAATCCAGATTACCCAACCAGACAAAAATCATCTTCCAGAAAGAGTAAATCTGTCTGGTGGACATGTGCAGTAAATTCTGTAATAAAAGTAAATTGCTGTCCAGAGCCAAGGAGCTGGTGCCTAATTGGAAGCAATCTGTCCTTAGCCTGAGCAAGCAAATAAGAGCACTAATAAAATCCTCCAAAGCAACAAGTCCAAACTTGCCATATCTGACATATATGTGAAGGTTTTATGATCTTTAGTAATCTCAAAAGAAGCACTCTGATCTGCTCAACATACACAAATACTGCAGATATTGACCTGCTGGCAGACAGGTTCAGCAAAAACTTCACCCCTTTGCGCCCCCCCCCCCCATCAGTAAATCAGGACATCCTAGCACCTGCACCCTCCCCTTATCTCTAGGAAGCAAGTCATCCTTTCCCTCTGAAGGGCACAAAATACAGCCTCCATGGGACCTGTTAACATCCCTGCATCCTACGTGAATCCAGGCAGGAACTTGCAGCACTATTAGTAGGCACCCTATTTAACCAAAGCTTGAGTACTGGCTTTGTCCCAGCCAAGTGGAGAACAGCCACTGTCATCCCTCTCCACAAAGGTGGAGCATCCATCGATCCAGGAAATTGACCCATCAGCCTAACTAGCCTGATTTGCAAGGCCATGGAACAGATCATGGACCTCTAACAGGGACACTGACGACCTCAAAACACTTGATCCCACACAGATTGGTTTCATCAATGGGAGGGGGGTCATGCCTATTAAATTTGGTCAACTTTAAGACCATCACCAAAGCCATGGATGAGGCAAAGACACTGTACACTGTCTACCTTGACCTGGCCAAAGCCTTCAATATTGTTTCCCACTCTGACTGTGTGTGTGTGTCTGGCTGTGTGTGTGTGTCTGGCTGTGTGTGTGTGTCTGGCTGTGTGTGTGTGTGTCTGGCTGTGTGTGTGTGTGTGTGTGTCTGGCTGTGTGTGTGTGTGTGTGTGTGTGTGTGTCTGGCTGTGTGTGTGTGTGTGTGTGTGTGTGTCTGGCTGTGTGTGTGTGTGTCTGGCTGTGTGTGTCTGGCTGTGTGTGTCTGGCTGTGTGTGTGTGTGTGTCTGGCTGTGTGTGTGTGTGTGTGTGTGTGTGTGTGTGTGTGTGTGTGTGTGTGTGTGTCTGGCCGTGCATCTGTGTGTGTGTGTGTGTGTGTGTGTGTCTGGCTGTGTGTGTGTGTGTGTGTGTGTGTGTGTCTGGCCGTGCATCACTGTGTGTGTGTGTGTGTGTCACTGTGTGTGTGTCTGGCTGTGTGAGTGTGTCTGGGAGTGTGTGTGTGTCTGTGTGTGTGTGTGTCTGGCTTTATGTGTGTGTGTGTCTGGCTGTGTGTGTGTGTGTGTGTGTGTGTGTGTGTGTGTGTGTGTGTGTGTGTGTGTGTGTGTGTGTGTGTCTGGCTGTGTGTGTGTGTGTGTGTGTGTGTGTGTGTGTGTGTGTGTGTGTGTCTGGCTGTGTGTGTGTGTGTGTGTCTGGCTGTGTGTGTGTGTGTGTGTGTGTGTGTCTGGCTGTGTGTGTGTGTGTGTGTGTCTGGCTGTGTGTGTGTGTGTGTGTGTGTCTGGCTGTGTGTGTGTGTGTCTGGCTGTGTGTGTGTGTGTCTGGCTGTGTGTGTGTGTGTGTGTGTGTGTGTGTCTGGCTGTGTGTGTGTGTGTGTGTGTCTGGCTGTGTGTGTGTGTCTGGCTGTGTGTGTGTGTGTGTGTGTCTGGCTGTGTGTGTGTGTGTGTGTGTCTGGCTGTGTGTGTGTGTGTGTGTCTGGCTGTGTGTGTGTGTGTGTCTGGCTGTGTGTGTGTGTGTGTGTGTCTGGCCGTGCATCACTGTGTGTGTGTGTGTGTGTGTGTGTGTGTGTGTGTGTGTGTGTGTGTGTGTGTCTGGCTGTGTGTGTGTGTGTGTGTGTGTGTGTGTCTGGCTGTGTGTGTGTGTGTGTCTGGCTGTGTGTGTGTGTGTGTGTCTGGCTGTGTGTGTGTGTGTGTCTGGCTGTGTGTGTGTGTGTGTCTGGCTGTGTGTGTGTGTGTGTGTCTGGCCGTGCATCACTGTGTGTGTGTGTGTGTGTGTGTGTGTGTGTGTGTGTGTGTGTGTGTCTGGCTGTGTGTGTGTGTGTGTGTGTGTGTGTGTGTGTGTGTGTGTGTGTGTCTGGCTGTGTGTGTGTGTGTGTGTGTGTGTGTGTGTGTGTGTCTGGCTGTGTGTGTGTGTGTGTCTGGCTGTGTGTCTGGCTGTGTGTCTGGCTGTGTGTGTGTGTGTCTGGCTGTGTGTGTGTCTGGCTGTGTGTGTGTCTGGCTGTGTGTGTGTCTGGCTGTGTGTGTGTCTGGCTGTGTGTGTGTGTGTGTGTGTCTGGCCGTGCATCACTGTGTGTGTGTGTGTGTGTCTGGCCGTGCATCACTGTGTGTGTGTGTGTGTGTGTGTGTGTGTGTGTGTGTGTGTGTGTGTGTGGCTGTGTGTGTGTGTGTGTGTGTGGCTGTGTGTGTGTGTGTGTCTGGCTGTGTGTGTGTGTGTGTGTGTGTGTGGCTGTGTGTGTGTGTGTGTGTGTGTGTGTGTGTGTGTGTGTGTGTGTGTGTGTGTGTGTGTGTCTGGCTGTGTGTGTGTGTGTGTGTGTCTGGCTGTGTGTGTGTGTGTGTGTGTGTCTGGCTGTGTGTGTGTGTGTGTGTGTGTCTGGCTGTGTGTGTGTGTGTGTGTGTGTCTGGCTGTATGTGTGTGTGTGTGTGTCTGGCTGTGTGTGTGTGTGTGTGTGTGTCTGGCTGTGTGTGTGTGTGTGTGTGTGTGTGTCTGGCTGTGTGTGTGTGTGTGTGTGTGTCTGGCTGTGTGTGTGTGTCTGTACAGCAGAAAAAGCAGATGAGACTCCATCTAACATTGAAGAGTGTAGTTGTTGGCACCCCTTAAACTGATCCCAGTTTGATTTTTAGTGGTCCATCTGTGTGAGGAGAGACTATACTTATTCCTGACTAGAAATAAAATGTGGTGAATTGGGGTACAGCTGCTAAGCACAGTATCTTTACATCTGAGATCATTTTCTGTATAGAAATTGAGCTTTACTGTGATTCCAGGTACAAGGGAGAAAATAGATGTAGGCAAGCTGTCATTTTGAGGAGCATAGTTGTGATATCAGTACTATAGGCAAAGGTAGATACATTAGTGAGTATTTTGAGTCTGGAGGCGCAACAGATATGGAATTTGCAGTAAGTGTGTAGTAATACTGCCTTAAGGGGGTGAGTAGGAGTCTGCTTGGTGCATAACAGTACAGGCAGGTGGTGATATAGCTGTAAGTCAAGAAGCTATGAGCTGATAAAGATGAGATGGGACAGCAAGAGTCAAGCTGGGTGTTAATACAAAGATCAATTCACAAAGTTCAGCAAGGCATCCTATATTACTTGCAGCAAGGAGACAAAGCATGTAGGTACAAGGTTTGTCTGCTGTTTTTATACAGTTCTTTGCATGTACACAGCAGGTGCTTATCAGATTGACCACAGGGCTTGCCCTGTCAAACCCAGTTTGAGTAATGGTCATTTAACTGTCTCTTCCTAACACAACATTTATCTGTTGCTAGTGTGAGGCCCCTATCTCAACATTCCACGGCAAGAACAACAGACTTTTAAGTGTCAGCAGCTTTTACAGAGACCACCAGTATTTACACATTTTACATAGAATAAATGTATTAACTCTTAACCCTTTAAGTGCAGAACTGTACACTATACAGTTTGTACATTTTTCTAACATTTCCCCCCTTTAAATACTTTATTCTTATTGTTTAATGAGTCTAAAACAAGTCCATTTCATCTCTTGACCATTTCCACCCAGGGCCTTGCAGTCAGTCATTCGGCTTGGGCTCAAGTAAACAATTCTTCCGCCTCCAATTTTAGTAGTTCTTCATATTCAGTACTTTGTTGGTACAAGCTCTTTGAGACTGAGGCATCTATAGTGCTTTTTACCAGTCCACACATGCAGGGGACACAGCAGCACCCACAGAACATCAATATTGCTGCTCCAATGCAAATGGCGATCAACAGATTCATCAGGACACTGCCCCATCCCCCAAACCATCTCTGGAAAAAGTCTGTTAAAGGATTTTGATCTGGCTTGGTCAAGGCAGATACTTGCTGAATCACTTCGAGATGGCTATCTATTTCGTGTTCATTGTCTGGGATAAATGAACAGCATTCCTCTTGGATTAACGCACAAGTACCTCCTTTTGCTGCCAGGGTGAAATAGTGCCATACGATTTTGAAGCACTACTGCTCTCATAGCGGTCAGTTCATCTGTCACCAATTCCAAGGTGGAAAAGGTTGCATTGCTCAATGTTTCAAGCAGCTTGGACAACTTTCTCCGTTCCCAAATCGATTTTACCGCTCTGTACTGAGGTATTATGCCGGCCCATGATATGATGTAATCACAGAGAGCCATGTGGAACAGTCCTTTTATCACTGACGTGAGTCTGGTCATGGTGATATATCCATGATGCATCGACTCGGCCTACTGGATTGGCAGGTTTTTTAACTTCTCGAACATTTTGGATTTTCCCTTGAGGTAAAGTTAACATGTGTCGTATAGCTGGAACTAGATAGCCCAAAAAATAGCTTCCGGACCACTTTCTTGGCAGCCATTTATATGCCTTTCTTCCGCACACAAAATAACCATCTTCCACTTTAATGGTGATGTCGATAAACTCGAAGCGATCCCCAAAGTCCTGCAGTCCTCTGAACATTTTCCAATAGACAGTTTCCATTTCCTGAACAAAGTTGGCTATAGAGTTTTTAATGAGTTTTCTTATAGATGAGAAATTTGCCACAACCAGAATTGTCTGCAGTGCAGTTATAAACCACTGTTTTGTTACAATGGCTCCACCCTACCCTAGTTTTACCAAGTTTCTGAAAACACACAGTTCCGTTTTGACGGCGGGACAACTCTAAGGCAACCACATTTGCAGACGTAATATTAGCCGTGTTGCTCAACAAGCTTGTCCATGTCTCGGTAACATTTAGTGGAGACTCCACTAAAGGTAATCCTCCATGTAAAATTTGTATAGCTGCACAGATCCAACAATTAGAAACATTAAGGGTATCTGCATATGCGTACTTGATAGCCTGATGTGTTGAAAGCAGGATGCCATGCTGCACGCTTGCTAAGTTCAGTAAATGTGGTGGAAAAGAGAAATGGCCATAGCAGAAAAACAATTACCACAATAACGGTCGATGAGATTACCACACAATATTTTTGTGCAAAGGGTTGTCGTTCCATGTTCTGTTTTCTTTGGTTTTCCCAAAAGGATGGAATTCAACTTTCTTTGGTGCAATCCTGTCACTTAATCTGGGTATTTTTATCTTATTCTCTACCCTATAGGACCTTAGTACTGATGATTGCTTCACTGTGTTTGAGACAGATCAGTTCCTATTGATCTGACCCCCCCTTCGTAGCCAGACTTTTGTGCTTAGGGTCCCGATGGGAGAGGTAAGATATTTACCCAATTTGAATTTTTTCACTAACTTGCAGTGTGTCAGATGGATCCACGAAGCTCGCTCTGCAATCTTTACTGCAGTCTGTGTCAAAAGAAGCACCTGGTAGGGACCTTCCCACCTCGGTGATGCCCAGTTCTTCCTCTTCACTATTTTGATCCACATCCAATCTCCTGGCATCACTGTTACTTCCGGCGTCTCTGTCTGCTCTGAAACAAACAGAATTAGACTGCAACAGATGTTTAGAATTTAACAGTTTCTTCATATATTCAGCTAATGTAAGATCAGCTTCCTGGTCTGAAGGCATGAGAAGTTTCCATTGGGGTGTACAATATGCCCTCCCATACAGTTTCTCATATGGGGTCAGTTCTTTTGCTGAGGGAACTGTCTCATGTTCAACAGTGCCAGGGGTAAACAGTACAGCCAGGTTTTCCCAGTTTCAACCATCAGTTTCCTCAGTTTACTTTTAAGTATACCATTTATGTATTTTGACCAACCCTGCAGACTGAGGATAAGTACAATGATTTATTTTAGAGAAATACCAAAAAACTTACTTAGCTGTTGTATAGTTTGGTTTACAAAGCATGTTCCGTTGTCTCTATATATTCTCTCCCGAATGCCAAACCTAGGAACAAGTTTTCACAAGAACCTTTGCTACTGTAGCTGCATCCATGTTCCTGGTTGGAAAAGCTTCCACCCACCTCGAGAATATATCTATGACAAGGCAGTACTTTTATTTTCACATTTATTTAATTCTATAAAATCCATGCAAATGGTGTGAAACTGGTATGGAGGTGTGGGGAAACTCCCTTAACCTGAGCCGTACTGCTCCTTGTTCATGATATTGATTGCAAATCTGACATGCTAAACAAAATTTTTTTAGAGTAGTTTGAAAATCCATATGCAGTGAACACCTGGTTCACTATAGTACCATTCCCCCTGTTGAGACATGGCATTGCCAATGGCTCAATAATGCTGCATAATGAAAAAGATTAGAGGTTAATAGAAGTTTCCCTTTTGAGATGTACAGTCTCTGAAGATGGCCCCCTGCTTTAACCAACGCCTTTTTTCTACCTGTGTGGTCAATGATGGCATTGTTTGTAGCATGTCCAAATTTAGACTTTCAGAGGGTTCTAAATCTTCTACAAGGTGTAAACAAGCTTCTGCGGCTGCTTGCTTTGCAGCAGCGTCAGCTCTTGCATTACCTTTTGAAATAACATCCTGCTGTTTTGTGTGAGCTGCACATTTGCAGATAGCTAAACACTGAGGTAATTGAATGGAGTTTAAAAGATCTAATATAAGCTGTGCATGATTTATGGTTTTACCAGTTGATGTAATCGTACCTCAGTTTTTCTATTGCTGTGCAAACACATGCACCGTGGAAAAAGCATATTGACACTCAGTAAAAACATTTGCACGCTTACCTTTAGCTGAAGTACATGCATGAGTGAGTGCAACCAAGTCTGCCGCCTGTGCGGACAAATGTCATGGTAAGGGTTTTGCCTCTATAATCTGTCAGATACTACAGCATAGCCCACTAGGTTCTGTCCTGCTGGGTTCTTTTTGTATGAGCCATCTACATAATGTCAGATCAGCATCTGTTAAAGGTATATCTGTGAGGTCTTTCCTAGGTAATGTCGTCTGTTCGATTTCCTGCATGCAATGATGTGGAGTACCATCTACAGGGGTAGGGAGCAGAGTTGATGGATTCAGGGTTGTGCATCGTTCAATTGTCATGTGAGGCTGGCTCAGCAAAATGGTCATTCAGGAGAGCTGTCTAGCCAGGGAAAGGTATGCTACCTTTTCTTGTAACAAAATAATTGCTACTGCATGAGGGACCCTTGGGGTGAGTTGGTGAAACAAAACCACTGAGGCCAAAACCTGCACTTCCATAGCAGCTGCAACAACTGCTTGAACACAGTGGGGTAAGGACTGTGCTACTGGATCTAACTGATGAATAATAAGCAATGGGACGTTGCTTATCCCCATGTTGCGTCATGACTGATGTCATGTAGCCATGCTTACAGTCTGCAGTTTGAAAAAAGTGCTTGTGATAATTTGGTAACCCCAAGACAAAAGACGCTATTAACTGTTTCAAATTACAAAAGGCTAAATCCGCTTCCGGTGTCCAAATCACTAGGTCCTGTGCTGCCATAGGCTTTTTGTATATGAGGTCAGACAAGGGTGCCATTTTCAAAGCATATGGAATCCAACTTCGACAGAAGTTAGTCATACCCAAAAAGGACATTTCCTTTTTAGTAATGGGTTTTGGAGCCTGCAAAATAGCTATTTTTCTGTCCTCATCCAAGGTTCTACCTTCATCAAATATTATATAGCCCAAATATCGGACCTGCTTTTTCCAAAGCTGCAATGTTTCCTTGTTCACCTTGTCCCTCAGCTAAAAATCGTAGCAATGCTAGCGTATCCTCTCTGCAAGCTTATAAAGTGGGAGCTGCTAATAAGATATCATCAACATAAAGCAGGATTTGACTATTTTTTTGGTGGGCTAAGTCTTGCTAAGTTACTTGACATATCTTGTGAGAATATCGTGGGGCTCTCACAATACCCCTGTGGTAGTCAAGTGTATGTGTATCTTTTACCCTGATACGTAAATGCAAACCAGAATCTACTGTCCGGATGTATCTGAATTGAGAAAAATGCATTACTAATATCTACTACAGAAAAATATTTCTGATGGGGTTTTAACACATTTAAGTGTGTATGTGGATCAGGTACCGTAGGTGCCCTAGGTATAGCTGCGTCATTTACAGCCTGCAGGTCTTGAACCATGCGCCACTTCCCATTTGCTTTCTTAACTGGGAACAAAGGTGTTACATGGTGAATCGGGAGATTCAATTAACACACCACCTTTGAGGAGTGCAGCTATAATGGGCTTTATCCCCTGCCTCTGCGTCTTTTCTCAACAGGTATTGACGTTTTTTGAGGTCTAAATGATTTTTGGAGTAATCACCACTGGTCCTGCCATGCGAATAAGGCCTACATCTGATTTCCCTGTGGACCACAGTTTGTCTGGAATACCTTTCAGAGGATTCTCTTCCTCGAACAGGAGTATTTGTCAAGTATGTTTGTGAAAATGTAGGTGTACTGCAGGCTTAATTTGAGTTACCCAGTTCAGTTTTTGTACCTGCACTCCCTGCTCTGAAAGTTCCTCCCTGGTCTGTTTTTTCCCATCTGGTAATCTTCCTGCCCAACTCTACCCATTTTGTGTTCATCTTTAGTGAGGCTTACATGTGGTAGGAGGTCAGATTTGTAAAGTGCCGTTATTTCTTTAGGCAGAGAGCAGCTGGCTATGCTATTTCCCATCGTGTCCCAGTATAGGATACATAACAACTAGCCTTGCTGTGGGATATTTAAACAGCTTATCTCTGTAGTCCCCATCTGGCCCTTGTGTGTCACGAAAATACAGGGTGCAGTGCAGTAATGGCTGCTTCTTAATAACTAACGAGGGAAATTTTACTAATGGCCAAATCCATTAATTCCTTGGTTACAGTCCCTGGGCCAGTAGTAATCCAGGTCCTCAGTGTACCAGTAAAACATCTCACCTCTTGGCTGCACTACACAGGTATCATGCACTTCACAGATGTCAGTCTGTCATTGTGCTTGCATAGTCGGAACCACCGCTATGCCAAATAACTGTATCAGATCTCTGCCTAAGAGATTATTGGGCATTTTGCAGACACTACAATTTTACTTCTGTGTCAACCCTGTTACAGGATCTGTGATCATAATTTTGAGAGAGGCTCCTGGTATAGCTTCCCATTTGCAGCCTTGACAAATATGTAATCCAAAGACCGTGTACACTCCGGTAATTTGGAGGCATGTATCAGGGTCCGTGAAGCCCCAGAATCACACAAAGCTAACCTCTCTTCCTTCTACCAAAAGGGTGACTTCTGGCTTGATATCCGCTAAAAAGAGTTCCAAGCACAGAAGCCCCTAGTCCCAATACCTCATCACTTTAATTTTCATTGTCATCCCCTCCACCATCCTGTGCTGCCTCTATTTTTACTTCTCCATTACCATTTATCCTGTTTTGTATTGTAACCCTTCCTTGTGCTTCCTGTCCATCATATAGTCAGTTATCACCTTTTTGTTCATCCGTCCTTGTCCTATTATTTCTCTTGCAATCCCTTGCCATGTGACCTTTTTCCCCGCATTTAAAACATTCTCCCCTCTGTGTCCCACCGTTGGTCAGACTTGCCTACCTTCCCTATTTTTGCCTTTTTCCTGGATGTACCACACACATAACTCAGCCCCATTTTCTAATGAAAATACCTGCATTTTCTTTTTCTTTTTGCTATTAAAGTGCCTCTCAGCATGCCTTGCATACTCGAGCAGTGGTTGTAATCTGCTTGTACGATCTACCACGTGTTTTGTAACAAAACTACTAATAGGAGCCCTGCTCCCCTTCAGAAAGGCATTTTTTAACTGTTGTTCATAGGGGGAGTCTGCTGCTTGAGTATCGGTGAGCCTAGCAAAATAGCGGTTGACTGACTCTCCTTCTTGCTGGACACACTGATTTAATACAGGTCCAGTCTGCCTGTGGTCGCCACTTGTCAAAATTTTGGTTTGTAAGCCCTGTCACCTGGGCTTATAATCCTACGCTGTTATGTGGAAGGGATTTCCGCTGAGTGTCACGAGGGTTCCAATCACCACAGACCATGAGCCAGTCTGGACCTATAATTTGTCTTGCCACTTATCTCTTCTCCATTCAGGTTATAACTTACTCGTACCTTGCAGGTCCTCTGAAAATTTTTGAAAGTTGTCCCTTGGGTGGGGAATACCCTCAGTGGCCTTCGGAATATCTTTGGTACTCCAGGGTCTATATACTAATAAAGTAGGGTCTTGGTTATTCTGACCTGCTCTGGGATTGGGTACCTCAGTAAGAGGACAGAGTTCTTCTTCCCCACTAGTCATGGCCTGGGTTTCACTAAACAATCGCCAGACTTCGAGATTTTTATCATAGTCATCTGTGTTTTTTGTTTTGGACCTAGTCCTTATTGGACCCCTAACTTTACTAGCTTTATTTTTACAGAGTCCTCCCCTCCTGTAACTACAGGATATAAAGGAGGCACTCTTGTGTTGATTACTTGCCCCGTATGCTGGTGGGGGAGGGTTGCCGACGCTAGTACTAAGTGGTGATCCTCTTTATCTAAAAACATTGTTTTAGAGTTTTTTCTTTCTGGTCTCTTCTATTTGCTTCCTCCAGCCATCTGTGTGCCTGGGGAATTCCTAATTGTCGCTGTTTTTTAACATGCCCCTTGGAGTCTGCTTTTAATTGCTTTATCAATTTGAGAAGCGAGGATTTATCTAATTTTCCATCAAAATCTTACTTAGTTACCAATTTTGAAAAATATCTAACATTATCTGCGCGCTGTACCTGCATATATTTACCATCTTCTGTTAATGGTGGGTCTTTTGATGTTTTTGCACCACAGTTATAATTACCTATTTGCTCACTACGTAGTTACCTTTAATTTTATCTATTGCCTTCAATTTTTACGTGTACCATGGATTTTTAGTCTCTTCAGAATGACTGTCTAACCTCCTACTATCCTGTTCACCCAGTCTATAACAGAACTGCAGTTTTTCTCTGTCCCTGACTGAATAAAATACAACCTAACAGAAATAAATGCAGTTTCCTGTCCCTGACTGAATAAAATACAGAATAGCAAAACCCACCTTACCTGAGCCTACGTGATTGACCACCTGGCTGTCTGATCTGAAGTGAAGCGAGGGTTCCGGCTCGAAGGACCAATCTGTTAAAGAAAATACAAAGATCAGTTCATGTAAGGTTCAGCAAGCCATCCTTTATTACTTGCAGCAAGGAGACCAAGCATGTAGGTACAAGGTTTCTGATTTTCAATAGCTCAGTCTGCTGTTTTTATACAGTTCTTTGCACGTACACAGCAGGTGCTTATCAGATAATTGCTGACTTACAAAAACATCTCTCAGAATTTAGCTTGACCACAGGGCTTGCCCTGTCAAACCCAGTTTCTGAGTAGTGGTCCTGTAACTGTCTCTTCCTAACATTTATCTGTTGCTAGTGTGAGGCCCCTATCTCAACATTCCACAGCAAGAACAATTTGGGCGTCTGCAGCTTTTACAGAGACCACCAGTATTTACACATTTTACATAGAATAAATGTATTCACTCTTAACCCTTTAAGTGCAGAATTGTACACTATACAATTTGTACATTTCTCTAACACTGCGAAATAACAGGGAAGCTGGAAGTAGAGATGCTAGCAAAGATGGTGAAGACCAAAGAAAATCCCTGAATGACTTGACGTAGATGAGGCAGACGGCGTAGGAGTAGAAAAAGGAGTACTTAAGTATTCCCTACAGCTTTAACAGTGCAGATGTGGTGCTAAAATTCTTGGCTTATTTCTTCGGAAGTGTTGGAAAGGAACCACCAATTTGGGGTAAGTGTTTTGGAAGTACATTTATGCATTTGATGAATGAGCCAGTGTTGCATGAAATGCATCTCATGCATCTCAGTCATGATAGAAATTGCAGAAATACAAAAGGAACTGTACAAAGGCTAGGTCACCTTTCATAGGACTACACACTACCAACATGGTTCCATTATGGAAAGTTAAGCAAAGTCTTGTGGACTTAAAGGCCACTCGGACTGCTGCTGGCAGTATGGAACATCGATGTCATGACTATTGACACTAAGGCTGAACACCGCTGCATTACACACGGTTATGATGAAAAATAATGAATGTTACTTGATCCAATGTGCTTGAACTCCTGATGCACTGTCCCATTTAAGTTTGTGCAAAAATTGGAGGATAAAGACTGGTATAAGTCATCAAGCTGGAAGATGGTGCAAGTGTTTTGTAATGCAAGTGTAAATGAGTCTCCACAGTACATCTCCCTTGTACCTTTGCTCTCTGGTATTTTTTTCAGCAAAGCTATTAGTCTAGAATGCAGTTATTTTGCATGTCAAGCTGTGAAACCCAAATATATAAAGAATATAACAATAGAGAATTCAAAATTATTGGTTTTCCTCCTTTGACCACTTTATTCAGTACAAGGTTAGAGGAGTGGAAGCGTAATGAAATCCAGCCCAACATCAGCCTTCATTCCATACATTTTCTATGCCCTTTTTATCCACTTCATGTCCTGATTCAAGAGCCTATGGTGAGAGCAGGAATAACAATCACAAGCATAAGTTGTGTGTGAATGCTGGCAATTGAAACATCAGCAGTCAGCATTTCAAGTTCCAGTATGCCAGAAATATCAGAAATGCCAAAGAGCAAATCTTAAACATCACTTGTTATACTTTGCAGAGGGGCAAGCCCCCCAAACTTGTATCATGAGATCACCATCTTGGACTGCTTTTTTAACCGCTCAGTCTGTTTCAGGATTCTAGCAGGTCCTAATATTTCTTATGTTAACCACGCAAACCTTCAAAAACTGGCTACAAGCACTATTTCCTATCCACCCAACTGCATGTCTTGGGGAATGTTGAGAACTGGAAATCCAAAAACATTCAAACATTGGGAGAACATGCAACTACCACAGTAAGTACTCTGACAAAGAACTAAAAGGCTGAGGCAATGGCACTAAATGCTGTTAATAGTACCACCTTCCCATTCATTGTGCTGAAATCATGGAAGTGACCAATGAGATCGGCTATCATGACATTCAGAAGATAACTGGGTACATGGGTGTACCAGCAAAATGCCACTTTTTCTGGAGTAACCAACCATCCATATATTAGCACAGGATACCAGCTAAGCAGCTACAGTACAGGAGGCGTATTGGCTGTGATGTCTGTGTAAATGACAGATGTGTTTAACCTCAACGAATTCTGTGGGCAGACTGAATACTCGTGTGTAACCTATAGCTGTAATGAGCTCATTGCTATTTAAGCTATATACTTCCCATATGAGATTCCATGTTTTCAGTCATTTGTATATATTTACATGAACTATTTTGTATTAAACTTATAATTTTGAAATTGGCCTCAACTATAATGCTCTGAGCTTTTTGTATCCCAAATGAAGTTCTGTACACATTGAAAAGATACTGCAATAAATACAACTGTTTTGGTCCTTCTGACCATTGTTTTCAGACTGTCTATACAACCGGTCTGATTGCTTCAGGGATCTAGATTTGATTAAAAGAACCTAATTGTCATTATAGATGCACCTAATCTTTCTCTTGGGGAAGTTTGTTGCTGTATTGTAGCTGAATTTGGAAGGGGGGAAAAAAGATTTCCGGAGTCTTGCTCTCCAAGTCTTATTGCATCTTTCACAGTCCCTGTTTTCTTTCAATAGTACTATTTGACACTTAATTTCATCTTTTATTGAACTTTGACAGGTTTGCCTTGTACCACTGTCTGTAGTTTGTCCTTAAGTGGCTTTCCATATTCTCCATGGATCTTGGTTCATGCGCTTTGACAACTACTATAGTCTGCAAACATTGGCTGCAGTCTGTAAATTGAGTAGACTGGTACAGTTTTTATTAAAGTAGTATTTTTCTCTGCTTTTTTTCCTGTGGTATTTCCTTTACTTTTTTGATGCCTAAACGTACAACACTGCTAAAGTAGGTGATCTTAGTTTTTTGCCCATACATTGAGCAGGTGACAGACTTGCCATTTTGTAATGTACTTCTATCCCCAAAACTGAACCATTCTCCATTGCTGCTTCTACATTCTCATGAGATTTTTCACTGGATGGTTAGTTACATAGGGTACATGGATGTACCTGGACATTGATTCATATTAAAGACCAAACAGTCTTATTTACAGATAGATCTGGCATAACATGCTAACACTAACTTGCATACAATTCTGAAATCCAAATAATATAGTAGTTTATTTTGGGGAATTTGCAATGATCTATACACAAGATACATGAACAACTGGATCCTCCAAACAGACAATGCAATTCGGCTAAAGCCAGGAAACAAGTACAATACCTAGTAATCGCTGGATTCCTGCCAAGCCAATGGCACAGATGCCGTCATTCAAATATGCATGCAAACTGGCATGAAACAAAACAATTTTAGCTTCACTTACATTGTATTGTTATAACATTCCTTTTTAAGGAGCCTTGAGTAAAAACATTTCTGAACTTGCTACATCCACAGCGTAGTATTTAACACTGGTTCATCTGCAAGTTATTTTGTTCATAACTCCATTTGGGGTTGAGATTTGACCTAGGTTAGTCTCATAGACATGGAAGAGACTGTGCAAACTTTGCAGTGTGCTTCATTCCTGGAAGCCTATGTAAAGTTTGCTTGTCTTCTGCCCTTGTCATTTGAACAATTGCCCTTTCTGTATCCGGGTTTATTCAGCCTGATAATTAATGACTCTCTCAGGTGTCACTTTACATTTACTTAAGATAATGGTGCCTTTTTAAACAATGTCATAAGTGAATTAATCATACACTTGTATATGAAAAACCATAGACATTTCTGGTTGTAAACGTGCATCACTTATCTAGCCAGTCACTCAGCTGAGCATTATATAGCTCATTCAGATCCTGTCCCCTTTTAAACATCATTCCTCCTCCAAAACGTTATTCTGCATGAGTCATTCTCACAATGCCTATTTTTTTCCATGTAATTTGCTCCTACCCCTTTCTAAATATCCCACTTTCAGTTTCATCTGTTAGTATATTCACTACTTCTAGTACAGTTGGTTTAGACTTTGGTTTCTTTTTCTAGTAATTGCTTTTTTGTCAGCCACCATAATTAGACTCAGCAAGGCCTTATTTTTGTCTGTAATTCTGTATCGTGGCTCAAATTTCTTTAGTTAAACCAATTTGCTCACCCAGAGTTTGAGTGTCTGCAGGAAATTTAGTCTACCAGTAGAAATGTTCCCAGTTCTCTCTACCCCCCATAACACCTACATTTGCCATCTACCTCAGGAAAAATTATTTGGAGTGTTTCTTATCCAACGCATACTACTGTATGGAGGTGTGGTGCTAGCAAGCAATATGTTTGCAACATGTTACATGGGCTTAGTGGCCCATTTTTAAATGTTATGTGGTCTGTACCTTCTAATTAAAAATAACTTTGTGCCTGTTTAACTAGCAAAATCCTACCAACTAACAGTGGACAGAAATTGGAGTAATCCATATTTTGATGCTCTTTAGGGCCTGAAAAATGGTTCAATCTCTTTAATATGAGATTGCCCAAATTAGATCAGCACTCTTCCCCTCTCATCACAGTAGTATCAATGACTAAACGCCCTTTTCCCATACCAATCATGATAGGAACATCATTTAAGACCTTTTTATAGAGGGTGTTGCACTTGTGAATGTACTAAGGAAAGGTTAATGACCTGGGGATTTGAATTGCATAGAATGCAAGAACTCTAGCCCAGGGATCAGTTGCAAACTCATTCAATGCCCAAATATAGCCATTGTCTGGAAAGCACCAGAAATGTGTTCATTAATAAGCAGTGTTTTTTTTTTTTTTTTTTTTTTTGCCAACAGGCTGACTTTTTTTCACTTTAGTCCTTGGAGACTTTTCTGCAATGTATAAAACAGTGGGAATTTTCAAGTAGCATTGCTATCCTGGTTACATATTGCATTGATTTGGAAATTTCCCCAGCATGTTTAACTACATATCTGCAGGAATTTTGTGATGCATTAATCTAAACATTTGTCAGTGCAGGATTACTCCCCATAGCCCTTTTAAAAACTGTCTACGCAAGTAGATGGCTGCTTTATTCCCACAGGGGTGTAACACTCCCCTCTGATTGCTGGTTCTGACTTATTTGCATTGTACATATTTGCACAAATACCTTGCATATAGCATTGTTTTAAAATGTTATGATCAGTAATCATTTAAAATTATATGAAGTTTGAAATTGTACTGTTGCAATTCAGTTTACGTTTATGTGTGCTTACTATTGGTTTGTCTGAGATGCATTTGTTTCTGTTTTGTATAAAAGTTGCTGCAATAAAAATAGATACTATCATACATGAGTAAAAACTATTTTGCCATTCGGTTGCCTAAAATAAACAGGATGCCAGATTTTTACAGCTAGTAAACTTCAATGCAGTTTTTATTGGCATGCAAGTAAAAACTGACAAAAGGAAAGCTTCAGCACTGAGTAAAAAGTGTAGGACACAGTAAGTACAAAGCCCACTGTTGGATAAAGCAAGACTATTTGCAAATATGCTTAATCCTAAGCCCATACTAAAGTCAACTGATTTTAAATCTTTGCTTCAGTTTGCAATCTGCAAGACCAACAGGTGCACATGCCCACAGGGGCAGCTATAAATCTGTTCATTCCTATTTCCCGAGCCTGCACTTTTTCCTTATTAATCCTTAAGTGTGTGCTTTGCACATACTCTCTGGGCTAGTCACAAGCCACCATTGTCTGTCAGGCTGGCGGGATAACTGGATCTTGGTGAAAGTCCCCTAATTCTGTAAGCAAAAGTGCTAGATTCCCTGTGCTCATTTTACAAAAGTCCCAAATATGAGCATTACCTACCAGTGGCTTTGTAAGCTATTTAATTTTATTTTGGCCGTATGTCTCCCATACCCTGCCACTAAAACCCTACATCTTGTCTAAAACTTTCTGTAACACCATTGGTGCTTGTACAAATACTGCTAAAGTTAGTGGTAGGGTTAATGAATTCCAAGAGGAAACCATTCCTTTCATGATCTGGTATGTTTCAGTATTGTAGGTGTCAATGCGAGTTTGAACTTGGGTAGCTTGATTACTGTGATCCATTAATATAGACATGACAGTCACATTTTCCAGTCCATCCAACACTACAGCCTTATATACCATGTTTTGATTCTGGTGTAGTACAAGGAACTTCTTAGAGTAGGTGTCAGCAGTAATTCTGAACTGTGCACTGCCCAAATGAGTCCAGCATTCTCCCTATCTAAACCCTCTTTCTCTGCTAACTTCTTCTAGCTTCGTTTTTATTGATCATCCTGTTGATTGCTTGGTACCCCTGTTTAACTCTTCCCCTTTTACTTCATTTTCAGTTGAGAGAACCCCAATTAAATATGGGTCTATTATATTCTCAAAAGCCGACAATGTCAAATCTGACATTGTCGACTCGAATATCGAATGCTCAATCTCGTGTGTAAACTGAAATCTCTGTAAGGGGATATTTCCATTCACCACAATGTAGTGCGGTCTCCGAGTTGGTATATTTAAGTAGCGGGGGTGTGGGGGGCGCATAGGGGCTTGCCCCCTGCTTTTAAACCCGTTGGGGTACTTTTGACTTTTTGTCTTTTTATAAGGTCGATGTTTGAAGAAGTCTACCATATGTTCGATGTTTTCAAACAGTCTTATAATATAGACCCTTAAATATTGTATACATTATTCCCAACAAATTGCTCTTTATCCTATCCTATTATCCCAGCTTAAACATCACTCTTTCTAGTAAACTGCCTTCTGTTCATATATGGTTTGTCCATATTCTTTGGATTCCTTAACGTGACCACGCATTTCTTCCCAGCTTTCCTATCTGCTTCATATACCCTATCCCTATTTACAAATCCAGTCTCCTGATTCCAGAGTACACAAGATGCCAACTACCCTCCACCTCTTTTCTACCCCTGCTTGGATGTCTCTACATATCCAGACTTGGTCTGTGTGCCCCTCTCAAACGTGTGCGTGGTCTGTGTGCCCCTGTCAGACGTGTTCTAGATAGCCTTGGTATCCCCATATTTCCAGTATACTGCCTCTTATCTTTCCTCCCATTTCAACATCATATGCACAATAAACTGGTTCTAATGACCTTGGCTATTGCTTCACATGTTTCTTCTCCAGTACTCCTGCAATGTATTTATTACACTTCTCCTCCAGCATTCTAAATACCAGCCCAATCCTATACTTGCCATATCTGCTGTCTGCCTTTTCTCTTTGCTAAACCTGTTTTCTATCCTCATTAATTTTATATTTGACATTACTGCTTTGTTTTTCAGTTCCCACTTTTCTACTTGTACCTTTTGAATCTCCAGGCATGTCAAACCCTTGTTTTTGCATGTTGGCCAGAATCTCACACCAGATTATTTTCCTTTACCTTTACAAACATTATCTTAATCCAGTTTCTTATAAATTAAAGAATGAAATCCTCCTTTTGTCTGCACCTCTTATCCAGCAGTCTTAAAATGTTCCTATCCGCACCCCTCTATCTGCATAAATCTTGATTTCTTGTCCCAACTTCCCATAATGCGTCTGTTACCTGTCCTCATCATTTTACGTCTGCGCTTCATCTCAAACTCCAGCTTCTCTAATCTCTCCACTACTTTCTCTCCCTTACCCTGTTTGCTACTATTCCTTTCCCTTCATACCCTATAAACCTGTTGCATAGTCGGTGTCTCCCTAATAAGTTTTGCTTATTTAAATACTGATATGCTGTCCTGCATAAATAAGTGGTAATACTAACTATTTCTATCCTAGTCCCAAATACGTAGATCATTTGTAGTCCTCTCCAAATCTAACATTCTTTAGTTTTCCTCAAAAAATATTCTCATCAGACTTGTTTTTAGAAGTTTTTACTCTCTGAAGGCATGGGAGCTGAAGCGCTAAATGTAATTATTTTCAGTTGTCGCTAATGGTATTCCTTTTTTCTTTCAGTGGTATTGGTGTTTCGTTCTATTGTGATTAACGGGTAATGGCCACTGACCCCTCTCATATTCCTCGTATCTTCAGGGAAACGTCTGTGAATCGTTCTCAAGTCCATTGAACAATATGTTCAGTTACAAGAATTTAATAGCAGACCGGGTGAAAGTACTTCTATGGGGCTGAATATTCTACAAGCTAGCTCAAGTGCAGCACTACCAGAGTGTTTGAGATCATTTCATGGGAGAATGCAACCAGCGGTGTGCTGATGCGTTTGGAAAAGTGGGTACATCTAATGCATTTTCATTGTCTGCAGCAGCCTGCAATTTGAGATGAACTTAAGCGCTTATGTAAGGAGACAAGCACCCATTTTAACATCTTGTATTTGCAATGTTATTTGGATCTCAATATAACTCTGAGGCTTAAGGGCTTCTAAGCCCCCTACAAAGCCATTTGATAAGTCTGGAGGACATGGCCTTTCATAAAAGGTGGATTGAAGCCTCCCATCGATGCTCTATTGAATGGATTTGAATCCTAATAGAGAAAGAGAGACCACCTTAAAAAAAAAAAAAAAAAACCACCAGCAGAAAGATGAGATCCTTGGGGTGAGTGAACACTTGTCTCACTGACTAAATTAGATATGCTCAAGGATATTCATGTGCTTAGAGACCTTGAAGAGGGACTTGTGGAATGTAAAACTTTTAAAATCGGGACATGAAATTATAAAATGGATCAAGCCTTTTTGGTTAAATATCATAGTAAAAAGTCTTAATCTAAAAATGGACAGAACCAGAGCTGTAATAGCTTTTCCTCTTCTGTGTCTTGTGCAGCTTTGGAAGTTGTAGAACAGGACCACTAAGGAACAGGAATCTTTTCCGGCGTTACCAGAGGCCAGGAATTCTACAGATTTTAACTGTAGATTTTGAAATGACCAACAGACTAATTTTATGCCCAATACAAAAATTAATGGCAAATTGGGTCGAGGAGACTGGGGACCGCAGAGAAATGCTGGAGGTAACTGCAAAGGACATTTTAATAGGAAGCATTGGAACTGACTTTTTATAATAATACTTGTGTTGAATTTGTCTAGTTGCAATGTTTCTGATGTAATGTCTCTTAGATTTAGGTTTGAAGTTCATTCCCACTGCTTTACCCAGACTACATGTGTTGAGGGGGGAGATTTTCTCATTGGGGAGAAAATTGCATTTCATTTTTTTTGCTAAAAATAATGTAAATGCATATGATGTGAATCTATTTCTGGGGAGGATTCTTTTTATTCACATGTATCTATACTAAATGAATCTGAATGTATAATGCCTATACTAATTTTTGATACTAGTATTATTCAGACCAAAAGTCTTTTTATTCCCCCTTATAATAATAATTGCATTCAAAGTTATATTTCAACTGTTAGTTTTGAAGTGGAAAAACAATACAATATTTGTATGCGTAATAAGTCTAGTGTGTGTTATAATTTAGATAAACGACAGTGGTCAGAATTTTGACTTTTTTGTGATAGGAATTTTGTAGTAAAGCCCTCAGACAGGGGTAGCCAAATAGTAATTCTAAATTTAAAAAAATATCTAGATATGTGCTATAGGCATCTGAATGATGGACATGTGTATGAAAGATGTGATATTTCTTGTTTTCAGGCTATTGAGGAATATTCCCTACTATTGAATAAAGGCCACTGTTTAGGCTGTTTTTTCATCTAGTGACATCACAGAAATTTAGTGTAAATTTCAAAATTGTATTTGTCTACTGAAAATGCACAGGGGTTTGGATAATCTTGTTGGGAGATCTATTGTCTCTGCAGAGAAAGTGTATTAGTGTTTTTTCTGCATGAATATTTGAAAACATGTTCTTAATATTCCTTCATTTATTAAGGTTAGTTAAGATTTTCTACACAAAGTTAATGGTTTTCAATGGAAGGACTCTGTTTTGGTTATGTCTAGATGTGAAAAGCCTTTATACAAATATTAGACATGATGTGGGCATTCAGGCTCTTACTTTCTGGGCGATTCCCCTATGTCCCATTTTGTCAGACTTAATAGTATTTTGTTTGAAAAATAACTTTTTTTTTTTCAGTGGGGAAATCTTTCACCAACTGCAGGGTACGGCCAGGGGGATGGCTTTTGTCTCCATGTATACCAATTAACCATGGCCAAGTTTAAATATGACTACATATATCCCCACATATTCTATAAATCTCATGTTTTGCTTTACCTGAGATTTATGGATTTAATATTTTTGTGTGATGGCCCTCAAGGGGATGCTTTAAAATTTGTAGAGAATTTGCAAGTTAATAACACGGGCCTTGTGTTTGGCATGCAGCTGGGAACTGAGGTGCATTTCCTGGATGTTAAACTCAATAAATTAGATATTGGGTTGCACAGGAAGTTTGAATTGAGGAACCAGTTCTTGTATGGCAGCAGCTGCCATCCTTCTGTTATGACAGTATTGCCTTACAATGAGTTCCTTAGATTCATACTCTTTGTAGTAGAGATGATTTCCATCAGGAAATATCAAACTGAAAGGGTGTTAATTAATGGGGGATATGATGCAAGGGTTGTATCAGAAGCTAAAAATAGTGATGTTACTAAGATGGCCTAATAATGGGGAAACCTCTCAAAATGTAAGAATAATAGTCTTCAGAGGTGCCTTAAAAGTAGAAATGCTGCAAATATGAATTGCGGGACACCTGAAAATGTTTATTTTGTTACAACTTATGTTATTGGTCATAAAGTTGTAGATATTTTGGCCTACGATGCTCGGGGATAGAGATTTAAGTTTGCTTTTGCCTAAACCTGTCATAGCCTCTTATAAGAGGGCTAGGAATTTAAGGGACATGGTAGTACATAACTGTTTTGAGTTACTTAACTTAGATGGAGAAATAATTCCTATTATGGGTATGTTCCCTTGCAAGAAGTGTTCTATATGTAAATATATTCTTTTACAAGTATTAATGGTAGTTTTTTTTACTAGTAGGACTAATTTTGATTGTAATACTGCAGGTGTTATGCTTTAAAACTTCTAGTAACATTCACATTTTAAAGTATGTTTTCAAGAACATAAGGGACATTTAAAAATGTGAAAATAGCCCTTTGGGCAACCACTTTTCTGAGTTTCACAGTTCCAATCCTGAAGGAATTTGTGGTTGCATCTTGGAAAAAGTGGAAATATTGATGGGTGAAAATGCAAGCTTAAACTTTTGAAAAAAGAAACTTTGAATATTCTTAAATTCAACACTTTGGAACCTATAGGGTTAAACAAAGAATGCAATTGGAAATATGTAATTTAACTTGGCAGTGGGATGGACTGTAAGCTTTTTGTATTTAAACTTGTTTTAAGTGTTTTTTACTCTGTGAAGGCTTGGGAGCTGAAGCACTAAGTGTAATAAATATTTTTATCAACATTTTTCTCTGGCAGTTGTCGCTAGTTGTATTACTTACTAGACTTGTTTTACCCACCCACAAAATGCAGTAATCCAATATCTTTCGGCAAATCTGCTTTCATTGTAAGTAGATTAATTTAGATTTGATTCTTGTCTTATTTTCCCCCAAATCCTCAATGTCCCTGACAGCTGTCCCTCCACATCCTAAAATAGACATGAGCAAATCAGTCAGTTTTCCAGCTTCCTACTGCAGCCCCCCCCCCCCCCATTTCCCTTCTAACTTGCCCACAGCTGATTTAAAACAAGATTGGACAGTAGTGGACATATTTGCCTTGTCCTGCTTGCATAATCCACCTCCCAATTTACCAATGCTGCCGCCTGTAAATGCCTCTTATCACGAATTCTTATGACTGGAATCTGCATTGTTGCCTATCTGTGTTTCAAATACTACCCAGCTGATCATATCAAAAGCCTTGTATTCATAAGTACTAAACCAGTTCTGTCCTCCTGTGACCACCCTAATAAATCCATTAGGACCAGTCAGCTGGTTATTAGTCCGATGGGCTATGTAAAGTAATTATCTCCTATTTTTTTGCAAACCCCATTTAATCTACCTAACTAGTGCTACCACACATCTTCCCATATCAAAGATACTGGAAAGTAACTTGCTGGGTCTCCGACTCCTCCTTCCCCCTGGCTAAACACCATCACTTCCTCTGAGTGGCAACTTCCCTTCATTATTCTATTAAATACACTAAAATGAAGCCACTTGTATCTTCAGTATTTTGTAGACTGAGATCCATCAAACCCACCTGCTGTTCCACATTCATATAGTCACCACCAATAACTCTCCTTGCCAAGCTACCAATTTAAACTTTGTCTTCTGCAAGTACCTCCCTTGCTGGAAATCTGCTTTCATGTGTGATACTCCTGTACAAATGGACATTAAAACTGCTGAAATACTTTCCTGGTACTGCTATTATAATTTGCATTCTCTCCACACTCCATTTCAATCCCCCCAGAAGTATTTGTCTGACTTTTAGTTTTCATGCTACACGCTTGGGATCCACCTACCTGCTTATCTACCAACTGTTACTCATCCCTAATTATGCCTTTTGTCTCTCCCATTTCTTTAATCTCTTTCAATAACTTGCCTCCTCACTCCTTCCTCAATCACTTCTACCCTCAAGTCAAACTCTTTGCAATGTCCTTCTCTGTTCCTCTTAATCTATGCATCCCTTCATCTTTCCCTAGAATGGTCCATAGTTCTCACCCTCCATGCCATGTTTATCTCTCATTTGTACTGCCCCACCCATCTGTCCACATCCTGAATTAAGCTAAGGTCTCTCCACTTCAACCCCTTATCCTCAGTTTCCGGTCTCAATCCTGCCTTGAAACATTGCTCAGCACACTTCTGTCCAGTACTTCCACTTCATATAAGTCACCTGCTATGACCTTTTCCACCAATAGGACTGTTTTCCTTTTGTCCACTACCTGTCCTTGTTGGTTCCTCCATTCCTTCCCCCCTCCCTGTCTTATGAGGCCCATAAAATCTCCCTTGGTAACAATGTACCTACACCCATCTCCCTTGGTAACAATGTACCTACACCCATCTCCCTTGGTAACAATGTACCTACACCCATCTCCCTTGGTAACAACGTACCTACACCCATCTCCCTTGGTAACAATGCACCTACACCCTCTATCTCTTCACTGTTAAACATCTGTCAGTGTTTTCTATGTTCATTTGTGCAATAAAAAGCTAGTACAATACTGCTCCCACCTATGTATCCACTACCCAGACTTCATTCCCTGTGGAGTTGTTTCCAACCACCACTACCCCCCCCCCCCTTCACACAGGCCACACCTAACCACGTATAACTCTTTTCTTTTAAGTTCTCTGCCTCCCTAGCTCTCATTTCAGTGTTCTTGACAGTAAAATATCCATCTACTTTCTCCCTCAATAAATTTACCCAAACTTGTACTCTTAATAATTTTGGAGGGATAAAAAACCTATATCCCTATATCAAACTTGCCTGGACATCCCCATATAACCTCTCCCCATCCTATGCAAAGATGGGTTTGAAGGGCCTTTGCAATGGCCCTGCCAGTCGACTAATCTTCCAGTAGATGACATCAGACTTCCATTCATTAGAGAAGTGACAGATTACTATGCCTAGGCCTATATTAATGTCTTCTCAAATTGGATCCTCACTCCTACTGCAGCTCCTTTCTCACCACTTCACTCCATTCTCGCTCCTTCCCATGTTCAGAAATTAGTTCTACGTCGTCATGTCTGAACTGCATCTGCACTTAATTTCTTCCTCTCCAAACATTCTGCAACTACTTACTGCTGACTGTGCCATTGTTTTCCTCCTGCATTTACGTAGATAAGTAGCCATGCTGGGGCACAGAGGGATGAAGCCCCAACTACAGCCAAAGCCACCAGTGTTATACTACAGGTAGAGCATATCTATGGGGGTTGCACCTGGATGCTCCTCACTTGATCTCTGGAGGCTGCGGACATGTAAGGGGACCCTGTCATAAATTGTAATAGATGGGGCACATTGGCTAAATTGCATTGCATGTCTGTTCATTGGATGCATACAGGCATGTACAAGGGAAAATTGGAAAATGAGGGCTTAAGTTAAATACCCCACGGCAACAGTATACTGCTCAAAGATGCCTCTCTCCTCCCTGGCCCTGAGCACAACTCCGATGTACTTGGGAGTGCCTGGTACATCTCGTAGTGTAAATATGCTACTGGTAGCTGGTCAGCTGCAGAGTCAAGATTGCAAAATTTCCCACATACTCTTCCCTCTAACACTATTTGATTCACCCATTCTGCGTTGCAGATCGCTCTGACCCTAGCAAAATCATCTGTCCCAATTTCAGAGAACATTCTAAATTGTCTGCAAAGTACAACAAATCTGTCAAGAACATGAAGTAAGCACAACCACTTTTCCAGATTGCTCCCCAATGGCTGTTATTGCCGCCTTCTCATTTCAACATGCAGATGCATTGTCCTACTTTCACCCAGTGCTCTGGCACTGTCAAGGTGGTTATACAATATGTACAAGTCTCTGGACTTGTCTTGTGTGGCATATTTCAATGCAGTTTTTCAGTCCTGTAATTGGAATGTGCAGCCAGGTATTTTTCCACATGTACAGACTGTAAATATCACCCTTGTCTTTGCAGTATTGCTTTCCTCCTTGTAGTCCTTGGCCCATGTGGTTATCTAGGTTGTTCATTTTCCTGATGTGGGTGCTGTTTTAATAATGGTTACATGTTTAGTTACTTAAGTTTTGCTGTTCTATTGCCATGTAGAGTTACAAGTGGCAAGAATTTTTCATGAGTGATTGTATACAATGACTGAAAGGCCTATCCATTAGTGATAGCCAGTAATGTGGGTACTTGTATATCAAGGATGAATTTGACAGTTTAACACCACAGATGCAGTTTTTGATAGTGTTCAATGCATGGTATAATGTACAGTACAAAAGCTGCTTCTGTGCTACATGGTTGTAATCGGTATGTGGTATTTGCACAGCAGAAAGGTACTTTTGTGATCTTTGTGTGCTTGTGTATGATGCATGGTATTTGGTAAACTGACAGGTGGATGTTGGATCCTTGGACTGCTGTGTAGATGTTGCTGATATTGTCTGGAGGACTCTTCAAAAAAAAAAAAAATTGCACACTTACCCGTATAGTATGAATGTCCAGCCCTGCTCTCAGGCTAATGAATGACACTGCCAGTAACCAATGACAGACTTGCAGGGGTGAGAGTTCTGAAGTAGGATGCAAGTCCTGTTAGACACGTTGACCCTGATGCAAGGACTGCAGAGACAGACGACAGATGACATTTACTGTAATTACAACTCTAACTCATAATAATTCACTAGGAATGTTAAAGGACACTGGAGGACTCCCCCTGTTAAATGTCTGTTGCTAGACCACTATGTGTAACACTGTATAGCTAAGACACTTAATGTCATCTTTGATTGATCTTAAACTGGTATCTGGACAAGAACAATTTAGCCCAACACTCAAATGTTTGACTGGAACCCAGTTTTCTAAAATGTTGCAGCTAATGTTTGTACTTGTCCTGAGGTGCATTGACCTCCATATTGAAGTTAACTTGAGTGCAAGGGGTATGAATGTACTAATTTCCACAAAGTCATGTGTTACTCTTTGTCAAATTACTTTCAAACAAAGGTTTCAGTGAAACTGCTTTTAAACTACTGATGGAGGTGAGGTACCCCTATGCAAAGTCTGTGAATGATCCTGTATTTTCTCAATTATGGCTCTGTTAGGTGGGGATGTAATGTTAGGATCATAGGAGGTTACTAGGCTAATGGCCCTGGGGTCCTTAGAAGCCTAGCCAAGAGTTTATCCCCAAAAAGAAATCTGTCAGCACCTGTTGCTCCTGTTAGAGGGACACAGGTGGAACCCCTGGGACAAAATGGTTTCCCATCCACTCCTCAAGGTTGTATTTGAAGAGGGTCAGTGAGGTGCTCTTTGGCATGTATGGCAAGTCTATTCCAGAGAGTAGGTAGCCTCTGAGACAAACCTGTCTCCAGCAGGTTTTGTTGATGTCCCATTAGATACATGCCTTTTGAGTGGGTAGTGTGTGAGGAGTTAGACTTGTGGATATGGAGCATTTGTAGTAGGGCAGGGTCTGAGATTGCCTTGTAGGCAAGACACTGATCAACCCTGAGCAATCTGTAGTATACAGAGTAGAGTGATAATGATTGCAGCCTATCTGCATAGGACAGATGTTTGAGGCCATGGATTCTTTAAGGTATTTCAATGGCCTTTCCAGTTGGTACAGATGTTTGGAGAACTGGGCATTATACTCAATTATTGTTCTAATGAGGGAGGAGTATAGTTAGTCTCCTTATTTCTGGATGCAGTCTGTTTACTTATGAGATGAACCAAGTAAAAGGCTTTTCTGACCACTGATGCTACGCTGGTCAAAATGTGAGTATGTTAACCTGAGTGCACAGGCCTCTCACCACAGGTTGTGCTTGGGGGAGTTGCCGTTGATGTGGTAATCGGTAGGGGTCATGTTTTTTTTGCCAAATGGTAGAATAATTTTTTTTTTTGCATTTGGCTTTAGGCCATGACTTGGCACCAGTCATTAGTTGCTGTGAGACCCTCTTGCAGTATGTTTGGGGGAGTCTGACTGCACCCAACTTAGTCATCCACAAACTTGATCAGTCACATGCTTTTTGTCTTTGCCTGGACCTCTGAGAAATACAGTAGGGGTCCCAGGACAGATCCCTGGGGAACTCCACTAGTGACAAGTCTGCTATCGGAGGTGGAGGTGCCTATTTTGACTTTGAAGGTCCTGTCGGTGAGCCAGTTGGCCACCCACCTGATGAGAGAGGGATTTACGCAAAGTTGTTAGTCCCCCACTGTGGCATTGAAAAGCTGTCAAAGGCCTTGACCAAGTCCAGGTAAGCTATATGTACTGACCTTTCCTCATTCAGGGCCTTGGTGACACTCTGTCAGCCAGGTTCAACAGGCAAGATTTGCCCTTGATAAATCTGAACTGGGTGTGGTCAAGCATTTGGAGATTGCCTATGTCCTTAATGAGATCCATAATATGATCCATGACTTTACAGATCAGACTTGTCAAGCTAATCTGGTGATATTTTCCAGGGTCAGTACTGGCACCACCTTTGTGTAAGGGGATGACAATGACAGTTCTCCACTCTGCTGGAATGAAGCCAGTACTTAGGCTGTGCTTGAATAGGGTGCTCAGTGGCAAAGCCAGATCTTGCTGGAGATGAATGCTATTAGGTCCCATGGAAGCTGTGCTCTTTGCCTTGGATAGGGCCTGTAACATTTCATCGATGGAGATGAGGTGTGGGACAAGTAATAAGGGATATCGAAGGGGCCTTTTGGGGGGAACTGGGTCAATTTTGCACTGAACCCAAGTCAATAGGATCAGTGTATGTGGTACTGTAGAGTACTAATTCGGAACAAACCTGGGCTTTGCCACGGATGTTCCTGATGCAATTAAAAGACTTTATGGTTCTCTTTTATTATGGAAGCTAGTTTCAATTCATAATTGGCCTTGTAGGTTTTCACTAGTGATCTAATTTGCTTGTTGAGGCTAAGGAGGGAGTTTTTCCAGTTTGGAATTTGTTCACTTTTCCCTTGGACAACAGTTTATTTTTATTGTAAAGCCTGATATAGTATGTCCACCAAACAGTTTTGTTTCCTTGGAGCAGGTTTTAGTTCTATTGGGTATGGCAGTACATGCAGTTGTACAGGTGCTGGTATACTGCATTGGCATACTATTCAGCATAGTTGTCTGCATTCCCTGAGGGTGGTGGTAGTGTGAAGCTACAGATACCCTCTTAAGAGGTTATAGTCTACTTTTGAGAAGTTTTTAGCTGGATTATGGCTTGGGGGGTATGGGGGGGATAGAAACTGAGTGAGACTGTCCGATCTGATCTCACCAGGTTAGAACATATACTATGGGAGTGGTGCAGCGGTTACCCATGTTGGTGAGGACAAAGTCCAGAATGTTATCTCCCCTTGTGGGGGATGAGATGAGCTGGTCTAGTGCAGTACAACTGAAGTTGAGGAATCTTTAAGAGACTGCATTAGTGCAAGAATAGTTCACCTAGTCTATAGTGGGGTAGTTGAAGTCACCAAGGTAGATCCAGGTAAGAGTGGGTGTCCTGAGTCATTGAGGGGTCTATTGCTAGCTATAACTTGGATGGGTGTCTTGCCAACTGTCAGTTGTACCTAGAGTAGTTCATGTTTCATCCTGGCAAACCATTCTGGAGGTCTGCCTGCCCTTAATGCAGAGACTCCACCATCCTTGTTCTTACTGACCTCATTTTGGGGTCATAATATAGAATGGGATATAGCCTGGTAAGGCAGGGGTGCTCCCCACAGCCCTGAACAAAGTTTCCGTGACCGCACAGACATCTGTGTCTTCCAGTGCAAGGAGAGCCTCCAGTGAATCCATTTTCAGGTTAAGGCTCCTAGTGTTAAGCAGCACGACCTTCAATTTGCTTTTTGACAGATCTTTTAATTTGGAAGATTTGTCTTTAGGACACTGCCTAAAAAAGGGACAATGGGGAAGTCACGAGCCTTGGCCAGGATCTGGAAACCCAGTGGTGACAGGTGAAGGCCATCTCTGGCAAAGCATTTAGGCCTGTCAACTTAATATTAGAGCTTTGGCCGGCTAACATCTGCCTGAAATCAGCTGGATGTAGAAGTGAATTTAAGTACACTTATCTGCTCTTTTGCATATAGTACTGTATTTAATTTGTGTTTTTCACTGAATATTAACTCAGCTGAAGTTGTGGCCGTCTGTCTCTCTACAGTTCCCCACCCACTCTCCCTGCTTTTGATTTGGTGTTAATGTTGGTGGCTTTGAAATTGCCCAACCCTCTTGTAGATTTGTATTTGGATACTCCTTCTGGGCCCATCTCATTTGCTTACTCAACTGAGTCCAGTCCGATCATATTCTGATTTCAGGCACTCCTACTGTGTACAAAGAGAGCATTTGGGAAGGACAACCCCCGTAGCCTCTTAATCCTGCTCTGTTCCCTCCCTCAAAAAAAAATTTTTTTTATTCAGCTGCTCTTACTGTAACTGTCTTAGTTGCTCTTCTGCGTGCTATCTGTTCAGTCGCTCTTACTCTGCACTTATTACTGCTTGTTAGTAGCCCTCTAATTTACTGCCTTCTGCACTTGTTTTAGTCATTTGTTAATTTAATTGCATTTATTTGAACTGTATTTGACATAGTGTTGCTACACACTCTGGTGTGCTGGCCTGCACTACAATTTGAATTGTATTTACTGCTGTTTTAACTGCTTTTTTGTAACAAAAATAATTCTAAGCTGGTTTCCTGCCTTTCCTGTTACTAGTCTAGTCCAGATACAGACTTACTGTATCCAGGACTGTTGGTACGCTTCTGAGCCCCCCAATCCTTTCTGTGTTGGAGGGAAGTCTAGCTTATCAGTGGGAGTGGTAAGCACTAGGTAGTCTCATGGGAAGAGTAGGTGTTGGCCCTGAAATTCTTGGCCGTTTGGGCAGTTTTTCCAACTTTCTGGTTAAAACTCCATGTTGCGTTTGGTTCCCGCCTTTCCTATAACTAGTATAGTCCAGGTACAGATTTGCTGTATCCAGGACTATTGGTAAGCTTCTGAGCCCCCCAAGCCCTTCTGTGTTGGAGAGAAGCCTTCTAGCTTATCAGTGGGAGTGGTAAGCACTAGGTAACCTATCTACCACAGGAGGAGTGGTTTCTGGCCCAGAAATTATAGCTTATTGGCCATTTGGGAAGCTTTTTCATCTTTCAACCTGATTTAAAAGCCTGTGTCTGCTTATTTCGTGCCTTTTATTTTACTAGTCTAGTCCAGGTACAGATTTGCTGCATTCAGGACTATTGGTAAGCTTCTCGGCCCCAAGCCTTTGTGTTTGTGGGAAGCTGCCTAGCTGATCAGTGGGAGTGGTAAGCATCATGTAGCCTATGTACCACAAGAGGAGTGGTCCCTGGCCCAGAAATTGTAGCTATTTGCTGTTTGAGCAGTTTTTTTTCCATCTTTCAACTTTCTTGTTTGAAAGCCGCACTTGTACCAGTTTCCCGCCTTTCCTAGAACTAGCCTAGTCCGGTTACAGAGTTGCTGTATCCAGAATTTAGTAAGCTTCTGAGCCACCCAAGCCTTTCTGTTGGAGGGAAGCCTTCTAGCTTATCCGTGGGAGTGGTAAGCACTAGGTAGCCTATCCTTCATGGGAAGAGTGAGTTTTGGCCCAGAAATTTATTTGGCCGTTTGGGCAGTTTCCATCTCTTTCAACTTGCTGGCTTAAAAGCCTATGTTTGTACTTGTTCCCCACCTTTTTTGTAAGTAGTCTAGTCCAGGTACAGATTTGCAGTATCCAAGACTCTTTGTAAGCTTCTGAACCCCCCAAGCCTTTCTGTGTTGGAGGAAAGCCGCCTAGCTTATCTACCACAAGAGTGGTTCCTGGCCCAGAAATTGTAGCTATTGGCCGTTTGGGCAGTTTTTTCATCTTTAACATTCTGGTTTAAAAGCCGCACTTGCACTTGTTTCCCACCTTTCCTGTAACTAGCCTAGTCCAGATAGAGTTGCTGTATCCAGGACTGTTGGTAAGCCTCTAAGCCCTGTAAGCCTTTGTTGGAGGAAAGCTTTATAACTTATTAGTGGGAGTGGTAAGCACTAGGTAGCCTGTCTACCACGGGAGGAGAGGTTCTTGGCCCAGAAATTTATAGTTTGACCATTTGGACTGTTTGTCCATCATTCAACTTTCTGGTTTAAAGACCACATCTGTGTTAGTTTCCCATCTTTCCTGTAACTAACTTACTGGGTAGCACTAGAAAGCCTTAAACTGATACAAGCCTTCTAGCTTAGAAGATGATCAAGTATCCGTTTTCTGTACTTTCTTGCTGTACTTAACTGTTTTCTACCTAAATGCAGATTTTCCAGCTTTTATTGTGATTTTAAAAGCTTGTTTTTTTCACACATTGTACTTATTTGACTGCCTGCACTTTTAAACGTTTTTTTTTTTTGTTTAACTGTTGTAGGCTACACACTAAAGTGCGATGGCCTTTTCTGATAGTTTGTAGTTGTTTAAAGCCAAGTGTATTTTTACTGTTTTTGCCTTATCTTTTCAAAAAAAACATAACAAAAAAAAATCCTTGTTTCCTGCCTTTCTAAGCTACTATAGTCCAGTTTTCAGGCTAGTGCTGAATTCAGGGCTGTGATACTAGTTTGAGTTGCCCATACCTTACTTGGATAGAAGGAAGTTTCTCTGCTCACCTGTGAGAGAGGGGAGCTTTGAACAACCTATCTGTCCCTGGAGGAGTGGTTCCAGCCCAGAAGTTAGTAGTTTATTGGCCATTTTGGGATAATTTCTATCTTTCATTTCCCTACTACAAAAACCCCATTTGCATGGTTTTGTGCACCTCTTCAGTTTTTCCCTTGAAACTAGTCTAACTCTCAACCTAAGTAATCAAAAAGCATCTTGCAGCCCAGCACTTGCTCAGACCTAATAGCAAGCACTGATTTGCCCAGCAGGGCAAGGCTCTTTATTCACCTCTCACCAACCAAGCGACTAAGCAGCTCACCCTACTATTCAGGCATGACCAAAGGGCAACTTCAGATGCACTCTAGTCCAGCTGGTGAATCTGGGTATCCTGAGGCAATGTTACAACTGCCTCATGTACACAGATAACCCTCTCCTCCTACCACAAAACACTAACATATGCGAGAGATCCAATTATGCAGCCAAACTGGAAGCTAAGCTGTCTCCACCCAAGACTGGAACAAACAGTCAAGAGGCGAAGGTTAACACTTGCACCACAACTCCAGCCACACAGACCTGAAACAGCACTGGCAAAAAATACACACAAATACACAAAATCCTACTTGAAGGCTCTAAATAAAAACCTGCAAAAGCATCAGAGACCTCCAAAGCAGACACCCAAACAACCTGCACTTCCCGTCACAAACCAGACAACACATAAAACACAAAATCAGTGTGCCGCACAATCACAGCCCTTAAGGCGAAATAACATACCTAACACTAGTAATAAGTGACTCTATAGTCAGGCGCACCGACATCCACTCACTAGGCTGGGCAAGAAGAAGGTTACAGTTAGCTGCCTGTCCAGAGCCTGAATCCACCACATAACACAAGCACTCTGTTCACTCCAGAACAAGTACAAATATGACTCATTGTTCATGTTGGTGTGAATGACCTGAGACTTGCCTCCCTGGACTACATGAATAGACAGACATGGAAGAGCTCTCTGATCATGTAGCACAGGCTGGTATGACACTGACCCTGAGTAGCATCCTGCCAGGCTGGTATGACCCTGACCCTAAGTAGAATCCTGTCCTCACCAAGAATACTTCAGGATAAAGAAAAAATGATCAATTTCAACAATTGGCTAAGCTTCTGGTTTCATTCAAAGGGGGATCCAGTGTCTGTCAGCCTGGGATGACATGCTCAACAAGCTATATTGCTTCACAAGAGATGGCTTGCACCTGTCACCCCTAGGCTTTTGAATACTGGCCAAGGCTCTTGCTGCGCCCATAGTGCCTTTTTTACGCAAGGCTCAAAAGTCAAACCCACTTCCGTAAACAGCACAATTAACAAAAAACTGAGGGTTATGCTACTCAATGCCAGGAGTTTAAATCTCAAAATGCACACACTCAAAAGCACTCCTTGGTATGGAGAATGACATCTGTGCAGTAACTGAAACCTGGTTCAAGGTTCCAGAGAGCACCCCAGCACTACCGGGCTACAAACGCATACCACATGTTTCGACCACAGAACATGGACCGAAACACAAAAGGAGGGGGTGTATACATATTCATAAAGTATACCTACACCTCCAGGTTAGTGGCACAACATGATACCTCTGAGATCATCCATGTGCAACTAACATCGGGCAAATCTGCAATGCAAATTGTGGCCTGCTACAGATCACCCTCCATGACTCAGGACCACCACTCCACCTTTCTGGAGACACTGGAAAATATGAAGGTCCTACCAAACACCCTGATATTGGGCGATTTTAATTACCCTACCATTCACTGGGAAAAGTACTAGAGTACAAATTCCCAGGCCCCGCACTTCCTGGAATTGATCAACTCAAAACGCCCTGGATCAGCTGGTAAACTTCCCTACCAGATGTGAAAACATATTGGACCTGGTCATCACCAACATGGGTGATAGGTGTTCCACACGGAGGTCAACCAGTCAGTGGTTAAATCGGACCAAACCATAAACTAATCACTCTGGATGTCCACACCCCACCCCACCCCCCAAACTAAGGAAACCACAGTAAAAAACTTTTCTAATTCAAAACTTCACCTTACTTAAGACAGGGGTAAGTTTCACAGCCCCCATGCTAAAGGATAATGCTGCCCAAGATGCAGAAACCTTTACAAATGCACTCTGAGCACCTACAAGGATGTATGGATCATGCCAACCCTAGGAAAACCAAAGCTCACTCCTCTGAGAGGGCAACCAGTTTGGACCCCTGCAATAATCAGGCTATACAATAGAAGGTGGAAACTAGTTCAGAAAAAAAAAAAAAAACAAATTCCAAGAAGGAAAGACATCTCTTATCCGTAAGAAACTAAGGTCCCACATGAAATCATCCAAGGCTAACTTTGAATGAAAAATAGCCAAGGATTCAAATGATAACCACGAAGCCTTCTTTAGCTATGTTAAGAATCTAAGTGGCAACTCACAGATGTGCTCAACTAGTGCAAAAAAGCACAAAATATACTGAACCTACTGATATTGCCAACATCCTGGCAGATTCAGTGCAAACTTCACCCCCTCTCACCTCCAAAAGGGCCCACAACAGTACTGGAAAATTGTAGTGTCCCAAAAATCAGACTCACAGGTGAAAACAGCCCTTTCAAAAGCCAAAAACAAAGCATCAGTGGGACCAGATGGTGTCCCAGGCTGTTGCTTGCACGAACTATAGAAAAAACTAACCCCTCACCTAAACGCACTGTTCACCCTCAACCTCTCCACAGGCTACATTCCCATAGAATGGCACACAGCGACAGTTATTCCTCTCCACAAAGGAGGGGCCACAACTGACCCTGGTAACTATCGCCCATAAGCCTGACTAGCTTGGTCTGCAAGACTATGGAGTACATCATCCTGGAACTCGTTGGACATTGGGAACCTCCAAATACTTGACCCAATCCAGTTCAGCTTTAAGGGCAGATCACGCCTACTAAACCTGGCTGACTTCTTTGAGACCGTCACCAAGGCCATAGATGAGGGAAAGGTGGTTCACACAGCCTACCTTAACCTTGCCAAGGCGTTTGACACCGTTCCCCACTCTGGTATTACAGAAAAACTCACCAGCCTGAACATAAACCCCGACATCATGAGATGCGTTGCCAACGGACTTAGACGGAACTCGCATGGTAAGAATAGCGGGCTCCAGGTCTGACTCTAAACCAGTCACAAGTGGTGTCCTGCAAGGCTCGGTCCTGGGACCCCTACTGTTTGGCATATACTTCTCAGAAGTACAGGCAAACCCAGGAGGACTACAGTTAACCAAGTTCACCAATGACTGCAAACTGGGAGCCATAATTGACTCTCTGGCTGACATGGGCATCCTCCAAAAGGGGCTTACTGAGACAGACACCTGGTGTCAGTCATGGTCTCAAGCTAAATGTCAAAAAATGCAGTCATTCCATTTGGGAAAAAAACGCCCACAAATTACCACATAGGTGGTAGTCCCCTTAATACAGAAGAGGTAAGATCTGGTGACCCAGGTAGATAGTAATCTCTCCTTTGACAATCACATTGCCAAAGTAGTTAGGAAATCCTAGTGGCCCATCTAATTACTAAAGGGTTCGCATCTAGAAATAAGAGGTTATAGTGCCCTCTACTCATCACTCATTGGACCCATCCTAGAGTACAATGCCCCATTTGGGATGTACCTCGCAACACACTTCCAACAGCTGGAAAGACCACAAAAGTACCTTACCAAAAGGATTACTGGCCTCAAACATATGTCCTATGCAGCCTGACTGAAATAACTCTGGCTGTACTCTGTGATGTATCGCTTACTCAGAGGTGATCTCTGCCTGACTTACAAAGCTATGTCCAACTCAGAATTGATGGACCTAAAGAAATCCAAGTCACTGCGAGCCATGCGCTCTAGTGAGCTAAACCTTGCCACAGCAATAAATAGAACATGCTGGAGGGATAGATTCCTGCCACTCCCATGCTTTGGAACAAAATTCCAAATTACATCAGGCAGAGCCCCTCACTTTCTCTTCAAGAGAAGCCTTGAGTAGATGTGTAACAGAAAATACACCCCTGGGATCACTTCATTGGCTCTGCTTGACAGAGGATCAGTTAATCAGTGGGGTGGCAAAAGCCGACACTCTGGCTAGGCTTAAATGCCCTCGGGCAGATAGCCTAGTGCCTACCTATGAACCTGTCATCCCAGGCAGACACTGGATCCCCTTGAAATGACACCAAAATCTAAGCCAATTGTTTGTCCATTTTTTGTTGGTATTGTATTCTTGGTAAAGGTAGGATGCTGCTTAGGGCTAGGGTCATACCTTCCTGGAACACACACTCAGTTTAATCATGTATTTTCATATAGTACTTGGAGGTATGTCTCAAGTCATTCTCACCAACATGTACTATGACAGTTGTACTTGTTGTGCAGAGGTTTAAGTGCGAGCGTGATGTGGCGGATTCTGGCACCAGGCAGACAACTGACTGACCTTGTTGAGCCTGGTGAGGGGGGACATTGGTGTCTCACAACTGAGTCACTAATGACTAGTGTGTGTGGTTGTCTTGAGTTGTGATGGTTTGTTTTGCCTTATGAGCTGTTTGACACTAGTGTGTTGCCTGCTGTGTGAAGATTGGTGTGTAGAATGTGTGTTTTGTAGATCTCTGCTGTTTAGTTAAGCTTGAGGACCTTTTGCATAGATGTGTTGTGCTTGGCTATGTGATGCAAGTGGTGTGGTGGTTGTGCTGGCAATCTCGTCTGTGTCAGGATTACTGCGAGATAGCATGAACTCTGTTACTGATGTACATGCATTTCTCGGAGGTGGAAGAATTGTGCTAGGAGAAGAGGGCTGTCAGTAAACATGAGGCAGTTCCTACACTCAGTATGCCCATGTTGACCAAGTTAGCAGGAGAAAGTCATGGGAATTGTCCAGACTGTGTTCCAAATGCTTGGGCAGACGTATCGAGAGATGGTTTTGATAAGGGTTTGTCCACAAGAACCTTCTTAAATGTAAACTGGCCTGAATAAAAGTGCTAAGACCAAAGCTAAAATGCTTAGAATAACAGAAACATTTAATTAGGCTATTAACTAGCAGTAATAAATGCAGAAGAATAAAAGCACTTTAACACTTAAGTGCACAGCAAAAATAAGGTAAAGTATGAACACAATTACAGTAAAAGCAGCTGAATGAAGTGTAAAATTGTTTTTTAGTGGAGAGGGAGGCAACAGAAGATCAAGATTAGGGGAGCTAAGGGGGTTGGCCTTCCCAAGTGTGGTCTCTTGGTACACTGAGCTGATATGAGAGGACAGGGAGGAGTGTCCAAAATCAAAGAAGCAAAGGGGGTAGTCCTACCCAAATGATCTTGCTGCACTATGTTGAGTGATCAAATAAGATTGGACTGGGAGCAGTGACCCAAATCAGATTTACAGCAGGAGTGGGCAATTCCAAAGCCACCAAGTTTAAGACTACAAAACACTTGGGAGGGAGGGCAGTTAAAACAGTGCGGACAACATAGGATAGAAATAAAGCAAATGTATAATAAATAACAAAACAAATATAAATAACAGCACAGTGCTAATCGATTTGCAAAAAAGTGTATTTACCAGTCTGGAATATTAGATGTTAATAGAATCCAACACAGCCAGGAGAATTTGGCTCTTGAATCAGCTCTGCACAAATTCACAGACATTAAGTCTGTACTGGAAGGGCAACACAGAAAATACATCTTGGGCAATAGGCTGTTTTAGTAGGAAGCCATTTTGTTCCCATACTTGTCTGACAACATAATTCATCCCTACTGTAGCTTTATAGGAAACCCAATACAGTCCATCCAGTGTTTCAGATGTCAGTTGTCCAGTGGCTAGTTTCAGTAACCATCTTATGCCATGTGCCCCACGTCTCTGGAATTTAAGACTAATCCTACACCCCTGTCATTTGACAATGCAGTCTGCTGGCACTTTTTGTCCTTGTGTATCCCTACTTGGTCTTCTCTTAATGCACCTTAATTAGCACGCAGTCCTAGAATGTACAAGACAAATGTTCCATATTGCCACTTTACTCCTTCCTGGTGCTCACCCTTGGACTTTTCCTCTCTTTCAAGGAACAGGCCATTTGTTCAGGGGTATATTTATAAATGCTTATCCAACTGTCTAATTCCTTTAAAGGAAGATAGTGTCACACTGCTTGATCTGGAGACCTTTGTTGTAGAGAAGGGGTAGGCATTGTGACAAAGCTCTCTAATTTGTTTGCGAAAGCCAGTTTTATCCGTGGTTCTAGTGTTCACTGGACTGACTTGTGGAGTAATGATGTCCTGGATTGCTGGATCCATAATGGCTCAAAAGGCAAGGCACAGATCAGCCCTAAAATCTGTAGGCCATTGAATACAGGGACAAGGCATCCAGCCTTTTGATAGGCCCATGATTTATTTACGTATTTACTTTTTGAACCTTTGGGCGCTCCAACTGCTTGTTTAGTAAGATGCGTTCTAAAGGGGGCATTGTATTCAAGGATGGGTCTTATCTGTGCAGAATACAGAGGGTAAGGACAACTTCATTGTATCTAGAGGGAAATACCCTTTGCAATCAGCTGTGCCAGATAGGAATATGGTGATCAAAGATGAAGGAATTATCTGCTTATATTCCAAGGTCTTGCTGCTTCTTTGTTTTGAAGTTGGGTGTTTCCTATATTGTAAGCCAGGCAGAGCATTTGTTTGCCAAATGCAACAATGTTGCAATTTTTAGCATTTGTATCAATGTGCAAGTTTGTTTTGTAGTTTCTGTATTTCGGAAGGAATTTAGGGAGAAACATTACAGTCCTCTGCAGACTTTGCTAATCAGAGTTCCCTATCTCTAATTTGGACATCATAGAAGCATATGCCAAACAGCAGAGGTCCCAGTACAGATCCACGTGGTAATCCATTGGTTGCTTTCATGCTCTGAGAATACATCTGCCACCTTAATTGTGGGTTCTGTCCCTCTAATTAGCTGTCCATCTAAATACATAGAGATCAATTTACAGTGCATTTGGCTTAAATGTCCAGCATATGGTATAGTATCAAATGTCATAATTCCTCTTCTCTCTCCTGTAGCATGGTCTCAACCTGTGATCTTGCCTAGTCTACCATTGCAGCAGTTGTGATTCACTGGAAACTCCTGCTATCACTTGGATTATTTGGTCTTCCAACAACCTTGGTATTTATGAACACTAAACCAAAATGCTCCATCTTGATGGTATCCATGTCCTTTATTCTATTTCTTCTCTTAGAACTGTGTGGCCAGTTAACTTTTATCAGACTGAGGCCCCCTACCACTAACCTCACTTAGCTTCAACATTTTATCATTTAACAGTTCTGCATTTTGAAGATTATACACGACCCCCATCTAACAGACTTGCACCGTCCTCCATAGGCACTGCAGATTATTCACTCTGTCCTGCCTCTTATATTGCATTTAATTTCTGATGTGATGTATATTGAGATTGCCATATCGGTCTAAAAATTACAAGTCTCACTGAGCTGTATCAGTTGACAGTCTTCATAATATGGACAAACTTATTGCTCTCAAGGGCAAAATTGTTCTAGAATTTTTTGTTCAGACTGACTGGATTTTTCCTCAAGGCAAAAAGCAACCTAGTAGATAAGGGGGTAGTCTTAATGTTATGATTAGTTCATGTTTAATATGGCACAGCTGACTGCATGTCATATTACTCATCTGCGTTTTTCCTAGTTCCCCTTCAGTTACGGATTCATTTTGTTCCTAGGGTTTCTGACATTTAATCATTGCTTTAAAAATTCCTAGCAAGGCAGTGAGATATTAAACTCTGCAATTTGTCTCTTGATGGTTTTACTTTAGTCTAAAATTTAAGTATTTAACTTTCATTGAACCATTCTAGGTTTTATCACATTACCTCTGTTAGTGTTTTCTTGCAGTAAACAGCATGGTATCATTTTCTGCCGGGCATGTCTGCTAAGCATACCTCCCTACCTCTTGGCACAAGAAATCTGGACAAAACCCAAAATGGGAGATGAAGGCTGCAAAATTTAAAAATGATGTTTAATATTGCTCTCTTAGTCTTGGAAATAGGTTTGGCATTGGTGTGCATCTTCTGAAAGATATGAAGTCTGTAATTCAGTTGTATATCATTTGGTGACTTCAGTCCTTTGATTTTCCAGAAAAACCCAAACTTTTAGGAGCAGACCAAAAATGAGGCAAACTTACAGCTGAGGCATAAGTATTAAACTGATGTATTACTAAAAGAAGGTATTGTGTAGGAAATTAAGACCGTACAAGACACCTTGTCACAGGATATTCTCTATTGTGGATATTTTTCATTTTTCATTCCTTGTACACTTGGTTGGTACTTGGAGGTTGGTACTTGGAGTTCATTTTGTTAGATCTGCTTTTAGAGACTCCCAGAAGCAAGATGGAGGTTGGTAGTGTAACAGTTGACCAAATGTTGTCTTTGGCAGTACATGTTGTGTATTTCCCTCTATCCTAACTCCTGCAGTTGCCTTGTAAGCATCTTATTGAAAACCCTTTTTAGACTCTGGTTAGATTGCTATCATTGGAGGATAATTATTCAAGTAGCTTAAGAAGGAACAGATGCCATGCATTTTATAGGAATATTAACATGAATGGGGAGGTCCTGGGTCTGGACTCCAGATGCATTACTTAGATTTGCCACTGATGCCCACAAAGACTAATTATTTTGAGCACCTCGTGCAACTAGTTTATCTGGTAACTAGTTTATATGCAGATGACATTCACTAGATAAGCATTGCATGATCATAACTAATTGCATTAATTTACAGGAACAGATGAAGACACCCTCACTGACATACTGGTTGCAAGAAGTAATGAACAGCGACAGAAAATTGCCGGATGTTACAAAAATCTATATGGACGGGTAAGAACATTTACAGGCAATGACTTTTTGATTATTTAAAGAGGTAGACCTTTGGTAAGATGTTTTTTTCCACAAAGGAATAAATATTACTTTTTTTCATCTTTGTAGTATATGCTAGTCAGTAGGTGAATTTTATTTCATTTTGTTAATTCTAATCTGATCCTCTACATGCAAATGTGTGCACACTTGTATCCATACAGTTGCAGTAAACTGTCAAATTTTCTTTTTTGTTGACCGTGTGTGTAGCAGATGTCCTTCATGGATGCATCTGCAGTCATAACAACTGGGTTGTCCTGTCGTCAGGCAGCCCTTCAGTCGGCCGGATTCCAAAGTCCGGGTCCGGCTTCGGCTGATGTCGCACTTCACCCGACGTCATCTCTGTTGGTCTTCGGGTATAAAAGCATCAGCCGACGCCATTTTCTTCAGTCTTTCTTGCGGCGGGCCGCTCAAGCAGAAGCTGTTCGCAAGTGCGGTCGGTCGGATCCAGAGATTACTTCTACCGAATACTACTTGAGACTTCTAAAGCTAAAGTACCGGTGGGGACTCTTTCTTGCCTCAGCCGATGTCAGAAAAAGTTAATAATTGTTTAACCTGTGGGAAACAAATACCTCATAAAGATTTCCACTCTTACTGCCTGCCTTGTTTAGGCCCAGCCCACGACGTAGCAGCCTGTTCGCCTGTGCTTCTTTCAACCGACGAGCGCTTAGGGCGTCGTCGAGGGTCGCGAGAACAGTTTTTCGGTTCTGATTTTGCGTGACATTATGCCGTCGGATCCTCCGACTTCATTCTGCTAAAAATGCAAAGAAAGGACCGACACTTTGGTCCGCCGGGTTTCGCCGAAACCATGGTTAAGCAAATCATAGTGTTCGTGTTTCGGCGACGCGAACCGAGAAAACTGATCAAAATACAGCTGAATCTATTTCTACAGCTGAGGCCCCTGCTACCACTCTTGAATCGGCCTCAGAAAAATTTACCTCACGGTGCTTACCACTGACTTATCAGACACCATTCCCTTGGATGTCTCTACCCCAACACGTGGTGCTGGGCCTCCAGCAGCCATGTCCATTAAGGCCTTCGCCAGGGCTAAAGCAGCCAAGACTACTAAAGCAGTGCCTGTTAACCCCCTCAACCAGGCCCTCTTCTAGTTCTCAAATGCTTACTTTGGCAGAAGATTTAATTTCATTAATTAGAGGATCTCAATCTCACCCAGACAGGGCCTCTCAGCCCCAGAGAAGAGACCTAGGGCAGAGCCCCTGAGCCAGTGTCCTCTGATGATTCTGCTGATGAATCAGACATAACTGACCAGCCAGAGGCTCCTTTCTCCAATTTTGAAGATTCTGATGCTGAAGAATCCATTCCAGCTGCTTCCCCACCAGAAGAATTCTCCTTTGGGGAAACCTTGCATGCCATGCGAGAACAGTTCCAATGGCAGCAACAGGATTTTTCAGACTCCAGAAAAAGACTTAGGACCTTTTGCACCTTCCACAGCACAGGCCCTTAGCTATACCTCCTGTTCTCTCTGTGGTGGATGATGCTTTCAATGATGTCTGCTCCGCTCCAGATCCTTTACCCCAGCCCCTGCCAAACCAGACAGATTTTACAGGGTGCCAGATACTCATCACCACCTTTACAAGGCCCCTCTTGCAGACCCGAAACTATATCCCAGGGTCCCAAGGCAGTAGCGACCATAGCTAAAAACCCTATTCCTTCTGAAAGGGAAGCAAGGTCATTAGACAGATGGGGTAAAAGGTTTACACTTCAGCCACTCTCTCAGCTAGAGCTTTAAATTGTCAGTTTCACATGATACAATACCAAGAGTTTATGCTTGATCAGTTAACTAAAAAGCTAACCACTGATGAATCTCTTGATAAGAAATATGTATTAGAAATGGTAAATAACATACAGCAGGTTAGTAACCATTCTTTAAAATGTGGCTATGATGCACTGGAGGCTTCATTTAGATCAGCCATGACTGGCACAGTAATTAGAAGGCATGCATGGCTAAAGGAGCAAGCTCTACCGGATCATGTTAAATCTAAGTTGCTAGATGCTCCTATGGATAAGACAAGTTGGTTTGGTACACCTGCCCAGCAGGTTATGAAGAAAATGGAAGAAAAGGCAAAATCAGTCCAAACAGTTAAAGATTTCCTGCAGGTTCAACCCCAAGGTTTAGCAGGAACTGGCCTGCCAAAATTGGTCCTTTCCTGACTCCACAAGACCCCAAAGGGGCAGGAATAGACGTTCCAGAGGCAGAAACCAATCCAGAGGAAGTACCTACAGAGGACGACAGTGGCAAGGTAACAACAGAGGCACAGACTCAACCTCTGCCACTACATCAACACAGCCACAGTGACTTAACCCTAAATCCGCCTACCAGGGAACAAATAGCAGCTCCTCTAGGCGGAAAGCTAACCTTATTTTCAAAAAACTGGCACCACATAACAAAGGACAAGTGGATTTTACAAACCATAGATCAAGGTTACCGTTTCCACTTCCACACTTTACCAGTCAAAAGAGGAATGCCAAATCTACCTCCAAATCAAAAAAGAGGCTCTACAACAGATAATGGAGTTAGCAAACATGAGAGCTGTGGAAAAAGTGCCAACAGCAGAGCAAGGAAAGGGCTCTACTCCAGACTATTCCTTGTTCCAAGAAAGGAAAAAGTTGGAGACCAATTCTCGACCTGTCCACCTTAAATACATACATCATTGTCCCAAAATTCAAAATGCTGACCCTACAGCAACTTCTTCCCATGCTGGGCAAGGAGTGTTGGCTGGTAACTCTAGATCTCAAGGAGGCATACCTGCGTCCCCATTCGACCAATCTGCAGAAGATACCTCAGATTTCTTGCAGGATCAGAGCACTATCAATTCTCAGCATTGCCCTTTGGCTTATCTACTGCGCCCAGAGTATTCACAAAATGCCTGGCATCAGTAATCGCCCATTGCAGACTACAGGGAATTCAAATTTATCCATACCTGGACGACTGCCTGCTACAAGGAGACAACAAAAGCAAGCTGACAACAGATTTACAAAGGGTCATTTACTTGCTACAAGCACTGGGATACACAGTCAATCTTCAAAAGTCAAGACTGATACCATCCCAGACAAGGACTTTCCTGGGAGCGGAATTGGACACAGTAAGACAAATGGCATTCCTAACTAAAAAACAAAAAGAACTCCCTCTTTACTTCTTGGCACTAACAAAACTGAACAAGTTAACAGCAAGAAAGGTACTGCAGGCCTTGGGTTTCATGGCATCATGCATAATCCTGGTTCCATTTGCCAGACTACATATGAGAAAACTACAGTGGTACCTAAAGAATTTATGGTCCCAACACAGACACAGCCTAGAAACGGAAATCCCACTAATACCATGCTTAAAACAGGAGTTCCTATGGTGGGCTCAGGCATGCCAGTCAAACTCAGGCCTGCCTTTCCGCAAAGGTCAAGCAAGCCAGACCATCACAATAGACGCTTCAGACCTAGGATGGGGAGCCCACATGCTGGACAAATGCGTACAAGGATTGTGGACACAGGATCAATTTCACCTACACATCAACCTAAAAGAAATGCTGGCAGTAAAACTGGCAATCCAAAAGTTCAGACCATTTCTCAAGGAAGGCCAGTTGATGATAAGGACAGACAACACCACAGTCATGTGGTACATCAACAAACAGGGAGGCACTCATTCTTACCCCCTATGCAGAATGACTTTGGAGCTGTGGAGCCTGGCACTCAGCTACAACATCCAGTTACAGGCAATATTTGTACCAGGAAAAGAAAACTCTCTGGCGGATATGTTAAGCAGGACCACATCGGATGCCCACGAATGGCAGCTGCACCCGGACATCTTCAAGACCATCTAGAAATGGGGATGCCTCAGATAGATCTATTCCTCTCAATCACCAGCTCAAAAATTCTGCACAAGGACATTCCACCCACTAGCATGGAAAGTGGACTCACTCTCCTTCAGCTGGGAAGGCCTAACAGCATATGCATTCCCACCTCTTCCTTGATACACAAAGTACTACTAAAAATCAAGGAAGAACGTCCAAGGATAATCCTGATAGCTCCAAACTGGCCAAGACAACACTGGTACCCACTGCTGAGGAGCATGTCTCGAACAATATGTGGCCAATACCCTGATGCCTTTGATGCTAACTCAGAACAACTACAGCACCATGCATCCAAACCTAAAACGTTGCAACTGACTGCATGGAACATCACATAGCAGCTGCTAATCCAGAACTTTCACAAAGAGTTAAAGACATTATTCTTGAAGCACGAGGCCTTCAACAAGAAGGAACTATGCTGGGAAATGGAAAAGGTTTGTCATTTGGAGTTCTGAAAGAGGAAAAGATGTATCAAACATAGATATCCCTAACATTCTGGAGTATCTGGCCGAACTACTTCATTCAGGCCTCTCCTACTCCTCCATCAAGATTCATGCATCAGCTATTTCAGCAGAATACAGCTTTGATCCACCTGTTTATTCACACCCTTTGCTCAGGCAGTTCCTCAGAGGAATCAAGAATGTAAAACCTCCAAGGAAACCACCATTGCCAGCTTGGGACTTAAACTTTGTGCTAGAAAAATTGACTCTATCACCCTTTGAACCAGCAGCAACAGCAGACCTACAACACCTGTCATGGAAAACTGCTTTCCTACTGGCAATTACTTCAGCGTGGAGGGTTTCAGAACTACAGGCCTTAATGGCAGTGCAACCCTTCCTAATCTTCCACCAAGATAGTGTCCATGAGGACTAATCCTACATTTATGCCTAAGGTGGTATCCAGAGTGTCTTTAAACCAGGCAATCCACCTACCTACCTTCTTTCCCAACCCACAAAACAGAGGGAAAGAATTCTGCATACCTTGGATATACATAGACAGCTACGCTACTACTTGGACAGAACAAAAAATAGCAGAAAGACTGACCAACTTTTCGTAGCTTATGCAACAGGAAGGGAAGGAAAAGCTATCTCCAAACAGACAATCTCCAAATGGATAGGAAATTGCATACGATTCTGTTACTCCTTCCATGGAAAGCCAATTCCACAGAACATAAGACCTCATTCTACAAGGGCAACAGCCACTACCACAGCTTTCTTACGAGGTGGCTACCAAAGACATTATTGAGGCGGCTACTTGGACCTCCGTGCATACATTTGCCAAGCATTATAATTTACCTCTATATTCCAGATCCCGAGCAGGGTTTGCCACTGCTGTACTGCAAGGGATCCTAAACACACCATAATCTACTTTTATCCTCCTCCCTTAGTTGGCTATGGTATTCTACCCAGTTGTTATGACTGCAGATGCATCCATGAAGGACATAGTACAGTTTTGTACCTACCATAAATGTAGATGTCCGAACTGGATAGCATCTGCAGTCAAGATTACCCTCCCTCCTTCCCCTCTGTGGTACTCCTAGGGTGTTTACCCTTCTAATAGCTAGCTACTGGGGGGGAGTCTTTCATGGTGTATTTGTTTGTATTTATGTACATACATGCTTATTTTTGTGTTTACCTCTATCTTTTGGAAACATTGGCATCTATCCAAAATTTTTAGCCTTCTAGAGGGCTTCTGGCATCTGGGGCAAGAAACACTGAAGAAAATGGCGTCGGCTGATGCTTTTATACCCGAAGACCAACAGAGATGACGTCGGGTGAAGTGCGACATCAGCCGAAGCCGGACCCGGACTTTGGAATCCGGCCGACTGAAGGGCTGCCTGACGACAGGACAACCCAGTTGTTATGACTGCAGATGCTATCCAGTTCGGACATCTACATTTATGGTAGGTACAAAACTGTACTTTTTAGTCAAGGGCAGAAGATTGAACAAGGAACAGTGTTCCTTTTGTTCTGTTTGGTCTGTGCCTGTTTATGATAAATCTCCTCTGCATTAGAAAAGACAAACTTTCAGACATGCCTCTTGGCTATCCAGAATTTCTCCTTGTCCAGATTTTTGGCTCTTATTGTTGGTCTGTTCCTCAGTGTGGTTTTCTGGCAAATCCATTGAGGACCAAAGTGACTAGCATTTGAGCTTGAGTTCATATCCTTCAAAAAATGCAGGCTAATGCAAAATCTGTTCTAGCGACTTTCTGTTTAAAAGGCCAATATTTAAAATCTGTTCTAATTTTGGACCTTTATTCCCCCCATTACTTTGACAGAGCTCTTATGATAAGAGGTACGCTTTCAGGTGTACTGCAAGTTTTGGCATTAGTGGAGGGTGTGTACTGGGGGCACAGTCAGCCTAAGAATGGGGGTATAGTAAAAAAGAATTGGGTTTAGTGTAGTGTTGGGAGTGTTTGCGTTGGGGTTTTGTAAGGGCTAGGTTAGGGAGTAGATTGTAATGTTTGGTGGCTACTGTTGGGGGAGGGGTTTTTCATAAAGTAACATACAGGACTGGGCTTCGGGGGCAGGCTTAGGGATATGGTTACGACTCGTCAGGTGGTACAGTCAGGCATAGCTTTGATACCTCATGCCAGTGTAAATTTTCAACCCAATATTTACCCTCAGTCATATGCTGAATAGCAAGCTGTCAAAATATATACAGTTAAGTTATAACTAATGTCCCTAGCAGCCCCCCCACATGGCTCAAAGGTCTTTCCTCTTTATCAACTTTGAATGTAGAATGAGCATTATTCTTAGTTTGATTACAGATTGGGTTCACTTCTCAGTTCCCTCTTTTGCCCAAACAAGGGATTGAACTGTGTGACTGGTGCACCAGTCATGGGCTCCCCAACTTAAGACTTGTAAGTATAAGAAACATTGTACCTCCTGAGCTATTTCAACCACCATGCATCACTTGAGGGTAAAGAAATCCTGTCTAGCCAAATGTACTGAGTCTCTCTTCTAGAGTAAAGTACATCATGCTCCCTTTTCTTCCCTGTCTTGCTAAGCATTTATGCTTGCTCAAAGGTCCCGCAAGTTGTCTTGAATGCCTACCCTCTCCCTGTACTTGTTACCTATACTTCTATGGGGAGTCTGTGGAACAAGAATGACCATATTCTTTTCAATAATCTCCATTTCTCATAAAATCAGCGCACTCCCTCTAAACTAGCACCCCCAGATTACCTGCTGGCATGATGGGTGTGTAAGTCTAAGTGCCTCTTCATGAATAACTTCCGTTGTGTATAAGGCAACGTAATTCCACCACTACCTTCAAAACCAGATTTGGTTGGACAGTGAATTGTAAATTCACACCAGGAATATGTGACAATATTTACTCTCTAGGAGGATTTAACAGGAATCCCTTTCTCAGATAAATGGTTAAACCTACTGGTGTCCACTGAAGCTGCATACTTGGTACAAATCTATGAACCTGGAAGCTTATGGACTATTAATGAATTTAACTCTTGGTGATGACATACCTTGGCCAGGCTCCTAAATGCCACATAACTGGAAATCAATCTTAGATTCATTTACTTTCCTTGGTTGGCTAACTATTGTCTGAAACATGAGCCATGTAGGCAGGAACACTTAGGAGAAATAGCTGAAGACGGAGAAATAGCTGAAGACGGAGAAATAGCTGAAGACGGAGAAATAGCTGAAGACGGAGAAATAGCTGAAGACGGAGAAATAGCTGAAGACGGAGAAATGGCTGAAGACGGAGAAATGGCTGAAGACGGAGAAATGGCTGAAGACGGAGAAATGGCTGAAGACGGAGAAATGGCTGAAGACGGAGAAATGGCTGAAGACGGAGAAATGGCTGAAGACGGAGAAATGGCTGAAGACGGAGAAATGGCTGAAGACGGAGAAATGGCTGAAGACGGAGAAATGGCTGAAGACGGAGAAATGGCTGAAGACGGAGAAATGGCTGAAGACGGAGAAATGGCTGAAGACGGAGAAATGGCTGAAGACGGAGAAATGGCTGAAGACGGAGAAATGGCTGAAGACGGAGAAATGGCTGAAGACGGAGAAATGGCTGAAGACGGAGAAATGGCTGAAGACGGAGAAATAGCTGAAGACGGAGAAATAGCTGAAGACGGAGAAATAGCTGAAGACGGAGAAATAGCTGAAGACGGAGAAATAGCTGAAGACGGAGAAATAGCTGAAGACGGAGAAATAGCTGAAGACGGAGAAATAGCTGAAGACGGAGAAATAGCTGAAGACGGAGAAATAGCTGAAGACGGAGAAATAGCTGAAGACCATCCTATGAATTACAAGATCTCCTCACTTAAGCTTAAAATTGTTATTCCTTGAAAGAAAATGGATACTGATTATCTGTGATCATACTTCTCATCTGTCCAGATATTCACAATGTACAGATTTTTGCCTCATTTTTGGCCTGTTCCTCATAAAATGTGGAGCTTCATCAAATCAGAGGATTGAAGTCACTGAATAGTAACAGTTTCATACTTCTATCCATCAGAAAATGCATGCTAACAAAACACCATTTAATCTATCCACTTTCAAAGTTTATAAGAGCAATATTTAGAATTTGTCCCTATTTTGGGGCCTTTGTTCCCCCATTAGTTTTGGCTTTGTCCAGATTTCTTGTGCCAAGAGGTTGAGGTATGTCTGATTTGTGGTAGCAACGCTTTCTGTAAACTGTTAAATCTGTGCTGTCCTGCAGATGTAATACTGAGTTGATAAACCCTTGCATCATATCCGCCTCTCCTGTTTTAGTGTATGGATCCAAATCTTGCAGGGTGTCAGAAGTATTACTTTGATAAATAGCTGGAAGCTGTAGCTATACCATGCCCCCCCCCCCCCCCCCCACAAGGCAGCTTCTTATGAGTGAAATAGTTGACATGGTGCAAAAAATTTCTGCATGGTTCAAATAAGTGAAATGTATAATTTTGAGTTTTGAAGGACAGAGGAAAGTAGCATAGTCGTGAAAAAGTTTGTTTTAACATTTGTTTACCAAGATAGTCTGACTAGACACCTGTTCATTTACAGAGGAGGCCCGGGGAGAAAAGCTCCACATTCAGTACAGAAAAAACAAATAGTTGTACAATATGATAACAATATGATCATCTATACAGAAGCAAAAAATTGACAAATACAACTTGATGCAAAAAAAAATTAAACACTAGATAAAATAAAACTTTCGATACAGAAATTGACACTAGATAAGTATTATAACTGTAGAGACAGACTACTTAGAAATTAGTGTAAGTTTAGCATGAGCTAGTATAACTTTTATTAAAAACTTGAGTAGAAAATAAAATTCCTGATACTACAGAAAAAAAAATAGTGGGAATAATTGGATATGAAGCTATCTGGAGGGGTAGAAACAGCGATTTTGAATTTCCTGGCTATCTCCATGCATTACCTAAAGTGTAATTTAAGTGAGTTTTTGAACAGCATAATAGTGGAGGCAGAAGATAAAACAGGGGGAAGGTCATTCCAGGATTTAGCCACGTTATGGGAGAATAGTGCTTTACCTGCAGTGTTATGTCAAAACTGCACTCCCTTATATTCACACGTAACCTTGTGGCTTCTGAATGGAAGTACTGATGCAATTGCTTTTGCTTTAAAGAATGGTCAGGACTGGAGTTGTAATTCATTGGTGTGAAATCCTTATTTGGTTGGGGTGCACAAAAGTATCATGGAGTCTAACTGCTGCATCAGAATAACATTTAAGGTTCAAGAGTAGGTACTAGGCTATTGGCCCCAGAGGCTATGTAAGCCTAGCCAACAAGGTTCCCTGGCTTTCATCACCCATGGATGCTATTTACCTGTGCCCCTCTCTAGCAGGGCCACTGATGTGATTCCTGGGGTGAATTTCCTATTACTCATCCACTCAAGATTTTTCTTTACTGCTAGTGACAAACTCTGCTTGACATGGGTAGCTTGTTCCAGAGTATAGGAAGTCTCTGGGACCGGAATCTATCCCTCCAGCATGTTCTGTTAATCGTGGTGACTAGGTTTAGGTCTCTAGAGCGAGTGGCTGAGGGATTGGGATTTCTTTGTGTAGCATGTCCAGACCCTGAGTTTGACCAGCTTTGTAGGTTAGGTAGAGCACCTCTGAGTAGGCGATATGCTATGGACTAAAGTTGGAGTTTTTTTAGTGGTCAACGTAGTCCCATAATCCTCTTTGTGAGGTATTTTTGTGGCCTCTCTGGCTGCTGCAGATGCCTTGTAAGGTACGTTCCAAATTGGGCATTGTACTCTAATGGGTCTGAGAGATGAGTAGAGGGGGACAATGACTTTTGTTCCTGGATGAAAACCCTTTCGTGAGTTGTGCCACGTAGGATTTCCTGGCTACTGTGGCGATGTGATTATCAAAGGTGAGGCTACTGTCCACTAGTGTCCTGAGGTCTCGTCACGCCTTTGGTATTTAGTGGGCTGCTGCCTAAGTGGTAGTCCATGGGTGCAGGGTTTTTACCAAAGGGTATGCCAATGCATTTTTTGAGCTTGAGGCCATGGCTCTGACACCAGGCATCAGTCTCACTGAGGCCCCTTTGCAGGACATCAACGTAATTTGGAGACACTACTATGGCACCCAATTTTCAGTCATCTGTGGCCTGTCAGCCAGAGGCCCTCTGTGTTGGCCTGTACTTCAGAGAAGTAGATCACAAACAGGAGGAGACCCAAGACTGAACCATGTGGTACTCCACTTGTCACAGGTAAGTCAGAATTCTGCAATTTTTACAGTGTGGGGTTATGTCAGTGAGCCAGTTGGTGACGCATCTTGTGATGTATGGATTTATACCCAGCTTGGTGAATTTTTCTATACCAGAGTGGGGAGTGGTGTCGAAAGCCTTGGCAAGGTAGTCTGTGGACTGCCTTACCCTCATCCATGGCTTTGGTGACTCTTCAAAGTCTGTCAGGTTCAGAGACATGATCTGCCCTTCACAAATCCGAATTGGGTGGGGTGCAGAGTTTGGAGGTTATCAATATCCTTGTTTGAGCTCCATGATAATTCGTTCCATGGCCTTTCAGACCAGGCTAGTCAGTAGGTGCAAAGCCTGTCGAGAGGCTGAACATGGGGTTTAGGTGGAGGGCTAGTTTGTTCTGGAGTTCTTGTAGAACACAGCCAGGGATATTGTCTTGTCCCATGGATGCTGTGTTCTTGGCTTTTGAAAGCGCAGTTTTCACCTGTTCAGTTGTGATTGCAGGGACACTGAATTCTTCTGGTATGGGCCCTTTAGGAGTGAGGGGGGGGTGGCACTGATCGGCCAGGATGTTGGCGATATCAGTTGGGTCCGTGAATTATGTGCCATTGTGCTGTAGCTCAGGGCAGATCTGGGTGTTGCCATTGAGATTCTTGACATAGCTATAGAATGTCAGTGACTCCAAGGACAACCACAAAGCAATCTTCCTTTCATAGTTTGCCTTTGAAGATTTTGAGAGCTCCTCAGCTTTTTGCTAAGGCTGACCAGGAGCTCCTCCACTCGGATTTTTTTCTTTTGCAACAGTTTCTTCCTTCTGTTGTGGAGTTTAATAATAGGGGACCACCAGATTAGTTTCCTTCTTTGAAGTCTGCATTTCTGTTCTAATATGGATGGTACAATCCATGTACCTATGTAGGTTCTTAGTGTGTTAGTATAAGATTTGGCAGTGGTAACTGTATTGCCCATCTGCATGGGTTTGGGAAATTGGCCACTTCTGCATTTAGCACGAAGTTGGCTTTGGAGAAGTTTTTTTACTGTGGTTTCCTTAGTGGGAGTGGGATGGTGGATATCTAGGGTGATTAATTTTATGGTTGGATCTGACCAACAAAGGAGCTGACGTTCAGGTGTGGAGCACCTGTCACTCATGTTGGTAATTACTAGATCTAGGATATTTTTGCCCCTGCTAGGGGTGTGGATAAGTTGATCCAGGACATTGGAGTTTACAAATTCTAGGCAGCGTTTATGAAAGGAGTTGGTAGAAGAGTAGTTTTCCCAGTTAATGGTGGGGTAGTTGAAATAGCCCAATATTAGGGTGTTTGGTTGGACCCTGATATTCTCCATTGTATCAAGAAAAGGGGTGGGAATCCCGGGGCATGATGGGAGATCTGTAGCAAGCTAAAATATGGATTGCAGTTTTGCACAGTTAGTTGCACTTGTATAATTTCTGATGAATTATGTTTGGCACTGGCCAGGAGGTGTGGTTGTCTTTAATGAATATGGACACCTCTACCCTTGTGTTGCCAAAAGACAATTAGGTGGTCAGAGTGGAAAACATCAAGTTAAATGTTAATTAGAAAAACTAGGACTTTACAGTTTCTTTTCATATGTAATTTTCGCAAAGTTTGGCAGACAAATATAAAAATCAGAACATGTATCAAGTTTTGGGGAACAGGTGTCTTAAAGTTTTACATGAGACATGGTTGTAATTATGAATAGAGTGTATTGCATTAGACCAGTGCATTCAGTGCAGTTAGGAAAATAAGTTGCAAGATAAACAGCTGTAAATAGTAAAACAAAACCCTGAAAATGTTAGTATGAAAATATACAGTGTGCAAGTGTGATGGAATATAATGGACAAAAAGTGACCTGGAAGATGTGTTGTGCTGAAGTTAATATTGCATTCTGCCCAGTGTCTGCTCAGACTTCCAAATCACTAAAGCTAAAAGGCAACCCAAATCCTTCCATGTCCAATCTGTTCATTTATTATGGCCACTGTGTTGTCACTGAACTGACATTTCCTGATTTGTAACTGCAAGAATAAGAAATGCAAGTTTAAATTTCAGATGGTGGAATTAGGGTTCCTTTAATACTAGTCCATTTGACTCTTGTTTGGCATGGTCAGCAGTGCTTGTCTGTGTGCCCATGTGTCTGACTCATTTTTTTACACTTAATCAAGCCCACAATATCAGCTATTTACTGGTCTAACATTTCACCATCTGATTTATTCATAGGGTCAAAGGCAAGTACTAGGCCATCTGCCAGAGGGCATCTGTAAGCCTAGCCAGAATGTGTTGGCTTTCGCCACCCCCTTAGATTAGATCCCTGCACCTCTGTCCAGCAGAGCCATTAGTTCCCTGTGCCTCTGTCCAGCAGAGCCACTGCAGTGATCCTCAGGGTAAAATTTATTTTTCCCATCCCCTCATCAAGGTTTCTCTTGTGTTAGTGAGGGGCTCTGCCTAATGTAGATGGGAATCCTGTTCCAAAGCATGGGGGTGTCTCTGGGACAGGAATGTATCCCTCCAGTGAGTCCTATTTATCGTTGTGAGGTTTTTATCCCTAGAGCATGTGGCTCTCTGGGATTTGTTTGTTTAGGTGGAGCATGTCCACCAATTCTGGATTGGACATGGCCTTTTATGTCAGGCAGAGATCACCTCTGAGTAAGTGGTATGTGGTATGCAGCAGAGTACAGCTGGAGTTTCTTCAGTCGGGCTGCATAGAGCATCTGTTTGAGGTCAGTAATCCTCTTGGTGAGGTACTTCTGTGGTCTTTCCAGCTGTTGCAGGTGTCTTGTAAGGTACATCACTAATGGGGTGTTGTACTCTGAAGGGTCTGAGTGATGAGTAGAGGGGCACAATAACCTCTTCTAGATGCAAACCCTTTTGTGATTAGGTGGGCCACACAGGATTTTCTAACCACCTTGGCAATATGATTATCAAAGGAGATTACTATCTACTTGGGACCCCAGATCCCTTATTATATTTTCTGTATTTAGGGGACTACCATGTATGTGGTAGCTCGTGGGTACTTCGTTTTTTTCAAAGGGGATGACTATGCACTTTTTGGCATTTAGCTTGAGGCCATGATTTTGACACCAGGTATCACTCAGTCAGACCCTTCTGGAGGATGTCTATCAGCCGGAGAGTCAGTTATGGCTCCCAGTTTTCAGATATCTGCGAACTTGGCCAGCCGTAGTCCTCCTGTGCTTGCCTGTACCTCTGAAGTATATACCAAACAGGAAGGATCCCAGGACTGAGCCCTGGGGGACGCCACTTGTAACCGGTTTACAGTTGGACCTAGAGCCTGCAACTCACTGTGTGGGTTCTGTCTGAGCCAATTGGCAACCAATCTCGTGACATAGGGGTTTGTTCAGGCTGGTGAGCTTGTCTATAATACCAGAATGGGGAATGGTGTTGAAAGCCTTTGCGAGGTCAAGGTAGGCTGTGTGGACCTCCTTTCCCTCATCTAAAGCCTTGGTAACTGTCTCAAAGTCCACCAGGTTTAGGAGGCATGAGCTGCCCCTTAAAGCCAAACTGGGTAGGGTCCAATGTTTGGAGGTTCCCAATGTTTCTGTTAATGAGTTCCATGACTATGTGCTCCATAGTCTTGCAGACCAGGCTAGTCAGGCTTATAGGGTGATTGTTCCCAGGGCCCATTGTGGCCCCCACCTTTGTGGAGTGTCTGTTCACAATGACTTCTCTGTCTTGGGAATTCCTCTCAATCCTGTGATAGCACGAACACAGCAGGAACACAAAAAGTGTAAAAAAGAATTTATTCCATATACAGAAAAACTGGTTAAGCGCTTTCACTTGTGTACATACAAGCTTCTTCAGTGTATGTACACAAGTGAAAGTGCTTAACCAGTTTTTCTGTATATGGAATAAATTATTTTTTACACTTTTTGTGTTCCTGCTGTGTTCGTGCTATCACAGGATTGAGAGGAATTCCCAAGACACAGAGAAGCCATTGTGAACAGAGGTTTTGTATTTTTTTGTTAATTTTTGTTAATTGGTTGCCATACTGTTCGTGCTTTGTGGTTTACCTTTGTGGAGTGGGATAACTGTTGCTGTGTGCCACTCTATGGGTACATAGCCTGTAGAGAGGCTGAGTTTGAAAAGTGTGTTTAGGTCCTTCAAAAATCCTTAAAAATCCTTCTTGTGATTTTACTTTTTTTTTTTTTTTTTTCTCTACTACTTTCCTCCGTCTATTGTATAGCTTGTTTATGGCAGGGATCCACAAGACTGGTTTCCTTTTCTTGGAGGAATGAGTCTTGGTTTTACATCATTCTTGCAGGTGCTTAGCGCCTTTGTAAGGGATTCAGCAGCTTCAACAGCGTTTTCCTTTAGCATGGGGGCTGTGAACCTTTCCACCTTGGTCTTGAGTAATGTGAAGTTTGCTTTTGAAAAGTGTTTCACAGTGGTTTCCTTGATTGGGGTGGAATGTGGATATTCAGAGCATTTAGTCTATGGTCTGATCTAACCAGCGAAGGGTTGACCTCTGGTGTAGAACACCAGTCGCCCATGTTGGTGATGACCAGGTCCAATATGTTGTCCCCTCTAGTGGGGGTGTTGACCAGTTGATCCAGGGCATTAAAGTTTATAAATGCTAGGAAGCGTTGGGCAAGGGAGTAGTTCTCCCAGTTAATGTTTGGGTAATTGAACTCGCCCAATATTAGGGCGTTTGGTAGGACCTTCATATTTTCCAGTGTCTGCAGAAACATGGACTGGGGGTTGTGGGTCATGGTGGGTAATTGTAGCTACAATTTGAACTGCAGTTTTGCCCGTCGTTATTGCACATGGATGACCTCTGGGGCATCGTGCTGCGCCACTAACCTGGAGGTGTGGGTATCCATGATGAATATGGACTGATCCCCTGCCTTTTGTGTTTCGGTCCAGGTTCTGTGGCTGAAAAGTATAGCCTGGTAGTGCTGGGGTGCTCTCTGGAGCCTTAAACCAGGTTTTTGTTACTGCACCAATATTTATCTCAGTACTGAGGAGTGCCTCAAGTGCATGCATTTTGAGGTAGACTTCTGGCGCTGAGTAGCATTACCCTTAGTTTTTGGTTACTTGTGCTATTTACAGTGATGGGCTTGTCTTTTGAGCCTTGCCTAAAAAAGGGACTAGTATTCAAAAGCCTAAGGGTGACGGGTGCAAGCAATCTCTTGCGAAGCAACGTGGCTTGTCAAGCATGTCATCCCATGCAGACAGATACTGGAACCCCTTTGACACCAGAAACTTAGCCAATTGTTCTTTATACCATGGTATCATTCTTGGTGAGGGCAGGATGCTACTCAGGGTCATACCGGCCTGGGCCTGGGCTACATGATCAGAGAGCTCTTCCATGTCTCCATGTAGTCCAGGGAGGTACGTCTCTGGTCATTCACACAAACATTGATGATGACTACTCATATTTGTACTTGTTCTGGAATGACCTGAGTGCTTGTGCTGTGGCGGATCCTGGTGCCCAACAAGCAGCTGACCGTAACCTTCAGCCTAGTGAGTGGGATATCGGTGCCTGACTATAGAGTTGCCCATTACTAGTGTGTTGGGTGTTATTTTGCCTTAAGGGCTGTGATTGCTTGGCACACTGCATATGTGAAGTATGTGTTTCATGGTTTGTGATGGGGTGTGGCGGTTGCTTGGATGTCTGCTTTGGAGGTCTCTGTTGCTTTTGCAGATTTTTATTTAGAGCCTCCCGAGTATGTTTTCGTGTATTTGTGTTATTTGCCGGTGTTGGTTTAGTAGGTCTGTGAGACTGGCTGTGTGTTGCAAGTATTTTCCTTCTCTTGACTGTCTGTTCCAGTCTTGGGTTGAGAGCTTTGCCTCCAGTTTGGCTGTGTAATTCAATCTCTTGCATATATTAGTGTTTGGTGGTAGGAGGAGAGGGGGTTGTTTGTGTACATGAGGCAGTTGTAACATTGCCTCAAAATGCCCAGATTCACCAGTTGGGCTGGAGAGTACACCTGAAACTGCCGTTTGGACATGCCTGAATAGGTAGTGAGCTGTTTTACTGATTAGCTGGTAGGGACGAATAGAGAGCCTTGTCCTTCTGGACAGTATAGGGGGTCGAGTGCTAGGGTTAATTACTGCTTGCTATAAGTTATTGTGTCACTACTGCACCTAAACCCTAAAAATTAAGCATCAAAACAATTTAACTTTACTATGTTAATTTAAAAAAAAAAAGCAAAATCCGTTTACCTGGGAGGCTTTGCTCTGACCCCCTGATGTGCAGACTCAGCTCAGCTCACATGTACCCCCTTACTAAAATATAACGCCTTCATGATCACACAACCTCCATGAAAGGATAACTGACTCTAAATGGCACTATTTCCCACCTGCATAAAGGTTAATTATTTGAATGTTTGCACCTTCACTTCATGGTTAATTGAGCAAAGTGACTGTACGCACAGACGTGTATATATACACACACACGCACGCACACACACACGTTTCTTCTCCACTACTTTTAAAAGATATTTAAATTTCAATAGGAATTCTAAAACAGGTGACTGACTAGTATCTCTACTTCTATATATGTAGATTACAAGACCTGAAAGAACAAAAATGGAAAACTTTCCACTCCATACTATAGAAGTTGTTGAGGACTTGCCAAATGTTTCTATGCGTGATGCTATTCAGGGAGTTTGGTAAAGGTCTCCCCACTTTTGCAGTTAGTATGTTGGAAGGTACATTAGTGAGCTGTATTTCAAATTAGGATGGATGGTAATGGTATCAATTTCTGTCTAACTTGACAAACCTATTTCACCTAATTAACAGAAATACTACTGCAAACTGAATAAAAGTAAATGCAAAAAGCTGTACAGGTCATGTTCTGACTTGAAGCAGACTTAAAAAAACAGATGGTAAAGTTGCTATGAAGATGTTCTTAGTGTTTCACTGTTGCAGTCATTACATTTGAGTAATCTGCTGGTAGGTTGCCTCAGTTGGCCTGATTAACACAGTCTTGGGTCCTGCGTCGGTTGTTGTCCCTTCTTCCATGACATCAGGGGTATAAAACATGCAGCCAATGCCATTACATCAGTCTTTCTTGCCATGTGGTGCCCAAAGCAGAAGCAGTTTGCAAGTGCCGGTTGGCTGACTCCTGAAATTTTCGTTTGAGATTCAGAACCGAAGTCTTCAACTAAAAAGCTAAGTACCCCATTGGGGAGACTTTTTTTTGTCTTGCTCCTTACCGATGTCAGTAAAAGTTAATAATTGCATTACTTGTGGGAAGCAAATACCTCATAAGGATTTTCATTTGTACTGTATTCCTTGCCTAGGCACTGACCACAACATACCTTGCTGTCGGTTTTGTGCTAAATTTAAACAACGCACTATTAAACATCTGTATATTTTTTGCTTCTAAATATTTTGGATCATGCTTTAATTATCCAGAAATGTCTGTTAGTAATCCGACTACCAGAATACCTAAAACAAAAACGCAAAGAAAGACGGGCTGAGGTCCAAAACTGATGATGCATCTTCTAAGCCAGTTCGTCGGTACTCAGTGAGGTGCTTTCGCAACCCCCGATACCCACTGCTTCTGATTCGCAGGCCTCTACTGACTCCCATTTGGAGTCTGGTATGCTGTGAGATGCTTCAGTTATGGAACCCACGGATGTCTACCTTAGATGGGTCCAGAACCGCTGTGCAGGCACCGGCTTCTAAGGGTGTTTTCAGGCCTACAGATTTGTATATTAGACCAACGCCATCTTCAAATCCTAAGGCCAAAATCTAAATGTGTGTAGCAAACGGATGCTTGGGCCACATGTGCAGGCCCCTATGCCTAAAAAAAATATCAAAATGGCTGAAGATTTAATTACTCTGATCAGGGGTAGCCAACCCCCCCCCCCCCCTTCTAAGAGGCCTAGGCAAGACATTGATTATGAATCTTCTGAAGATGATTATTTCTTCTGACCCTTCTAATGAGCAGGATTTGTCTATACCTACTTATGAGGACTCTGATGGAGAATATTCCATTCCTTCTGCTTCTCCCCTGAGGATTTTTCTTTTGGGGAAACTTTACATACCTTATGGGAACATTTCCACTGGGAAAGTCAGGATTTCTCTGAATCTAAAGAGACTTGGATTTTCTTCCTCAACATAGGCCTTTGGCTATTCCTCCTGTTCTAGACATTGATGTTTTTTTCAGAATCTAGTATAGCTCCTGATTCTCTGCCTCTGGCTCCTTGTAAGCCAGACAGATACTACAGGGTTCCTGACTCCCACAGATTCATTTTCAAAAATCCTATTGCAGATCCTGAAACAATTTCTCAGGGTCCCAAGGGCATTAAGGCCTCTACTGCTAAAAATCCTACCCCTTCTGATGGAGATTCCAGGGTGCTGGATAGATGGTGTAAGAAGGTTTGCACTTCTGCAACCTTTGCAATCAGGGCTTTAAACTGTCAATTTCATATGCTTAAATACCAGCAGCATATCATGGGACCGCTTCAACAGAAAATGATTTCTGACTGTGTGACAAAGATTATGGGATTTATTGCATTCAGCTGAACAAGTTGGAAAACATACTTTGCAATGTGGGTTTGATTCTTTGGAGGCCTCTTGCAGGGCTGCTGTAACTGGCTCTGTGCTTAGAAGGCATGCTTGGCTCAGAGCAAGCTTTGCCTGATCATGTTAAAGCAAAATTGTTGGATGCTCCAATTGTTGGATGCTCCTTTACAACAGGACTGTCTCTTTGGTAAGGCTGAATAAGTTATAAAAAAGATGGAATATGAAGCTAAATCTGTGCAAACTGAAAGATTTTTTTACAAGTGCAACCTCCAAGATTTAGTAGGCACTGGCCTACTAAGAACTGGTCCTTTCCAGTTTCTTCAAGAACCACTCAAGTCAAACCAAGACATTCAATTGGCTCCAGGTTTCAGTCACAAGGGACTTTCAGAACAAAACAATGGGGTGCCTCCTCCTCCAAATCTGGAAGTAAAACAATGGGGTGCCTCCTCCAAATCTGGAAACAAGGCATTGCCCTATGGTAAGCAGTCTCAATGACTTCCCTCTACACTTACCAAGCACTTACCTTTCAGCTGCCCCTTTGGGGGGAAAACTGGCACTTCATGTAAAACTGGCAACTTATAACCCAGGACAAATGGGTTTTAAATATAGTATCACAGGGATACAGATTTCATTTCCACACATTGCCAATCCCAAACAGATGGCCAGACCTGCCCCCAAATCAGTGGGCAGAGGCCCAGAAACAAGTACTGTCTCATGAACATGGGAGCTATTCAACCAGTCCCAGAAGAGGAAAAGGGACATTGTACTTTTCCTGGTACCCAGAAAAGACCAATCATGGCGTCCATTTCTGGACTTATCTACTCTAAACACATTTCTGAACATTCCAAAAGTCAAGATGCTGACTCAACAGTTACTTCCTATGCTAGGCAAAGATTCCTGGTTGGTAACTCTAGACTTAAGAGGCTTACCTGCATATCCCAATCAGGGAATCTTGCAGAAGATACCTCCGCTTCAAAGCAGGCTATTTGCATTACCAGTTCTCTGCACTGCCCTTTGGCTTGTCTCCTGCACCCAGGGTCTTCACAATGTGCCTGGCTCCAGTAATTGCATTTTGCAGGCAAAGAAGTATTCAAATATGTCCATACCCGGATGATTGTCTAATTCAGGCAGAAAACATGGACATTCTTCAAAAACATCTGGAGTTTGTTAAAAAAAAAAAAAAGTTTCTAACTTGTTTAGGGTACACCATAAATGAAAAGAAATCACAACTGGTACCCTCTCAAAAATTAAATTCCTGGGTGCAAGCTTGAATACAACTGCCCAGATGGCTTACCTTACGCCAGAAAAGCAAATTCATTTGGTAACTTCAAACAGGTGGCCACAAAAACCCTGCTATCTGCAAGACAAATCCTGCAAGCCTTGGGGTTCATGGCCTCCTGCATTCTTATAATTCCATATGCAAGACTGCATATTAGGAAACATCAGTGGTACTTGGTTTATGGAGTCAACATTGTCACAGCCTGGAAACAATGATTCCTATCATACCTTACCTGCAACTAGAGTTCCTATGGTGGGCAGAGGCTTGCCACCAAAACAAGGGACTGTCATTCACTCCACCCCTTGCCACTTAAACCCTAACTACAGATGCATCAGACTATGCTTGGGGGGCTCATCTGGCAGGGAAGTGCATTCAGGGCAAATGGAGCCCAAATTAAATGAACCTTCATATCAATCAAAAAGAGATGTTAGCTGTGCAGAATGCACTGAAAGCCTTCAAGGACCATCTTCATCCAGGACAATTAATGATAGAACACCACAGTTATGTGGTACATAAGCGGGGGGTGTACACTCCTACCCCCTTTGCAGACTAGCCATGGCATTGTGGAACACAACCTTCACCTATCAAATTCAACTACAAGCTCATTTCCTGCCAGGAAAGCTGAATACTCTGGCAGACTAAGCAGAAATCTCATGGACCCACATGAATGGAAACTGGAACCATGGATTTTCAACATGTTGACGCACAAATGGGGGAGTCCAGACATAGTCTTTCAGTTGGACAAATTCTGCACAAGAACTAGTCACAAAGCCTGGAAAGTGTATCAGTCTATGCCTTTCCCCCTCTGCCTCTGCTCTTCAAAGTTCTAAAAGTCGCAGGACAAACCAAAAATGATTTTGATTGCTCTAGACTGGCGTTGCCAACACTGGTACCTACTCCTGGGCAAGTGTCGCACCTTCCACTGTGGCATCTGCCTCAGTCACCTTACTGTCTCAGCAGAACAAGCATATTCTGCACACTCTGCTCCAAACTTTGAATCTTGCAGCATGGCTAATCACCTAAATTCACCCTTGGCATCCCTCAGCAAACCTGTGATGGATGTAATTTTGGGGCAAGAAGGCCTAGTACTAGAAAATCTTATGCTGACAAATGGAATTGATTCTGTGCCTCGAATCGATCACAAGGGTTAAGCACAACAGTGCCCAATATTCCTCAGATGTTACAATACTTAATGGAGATGGGGCCCTGTCCTTTTCTTCCATAAAAATCCATACCTCAGCCATTTCAGCTCATTACAACACAACCTACCCTCTTCTCTCATCCTCTGCTAAAGCAGTATCTCAGAGGGGCCAAAAATTTAAAACCACCCAGGAGAGCTCTAACCCCTGCCTGGGACCTCAATTTTGTGTTGGGGAAAAACTCACTCCCTCCTTTTGAGCCAGCTGCTACTGCAGACTTAAAATTTCTCTCCTGGAAAACAGCTTTCCTTTTAGCAGTCACTTCAGCTAGAAGGATTTCCGAATTACAGGCTCTTATGGCAGTGGAACCTTTCATTATTTTTCAGGGTGTCTCTGGACCAATCAGTCCTTCATGCCTAAGGTGGTATCCAGTGTGGCTCTTAATCAGACCATTCATTTGCCAACTTCCTTTCCCAATCCACAGAACAAGGGGGAACAGATTCTGCATTCATTGGATGTACACAGACAACTTAGATTTTACTTAAACAGGACAAAATCTCAAAGAAAATCTGAACTGCTGGTGGCATTTGCTGCAGGGGCAGAGGGAAAGGCTATTTCAAAAGCAGACCATTTCCAAATGGAAAGCCATTGTATTCATTTCTGCTATATGCACCATGGTAAAACTATCCCCCAGGGGATCGGATCTCATTCCACCAGGGCTGCATCTACTTCTACAGCCTTTCTCAGAGGTGTTCCTACCAGAGACATTCTAGAAGCTGCTACCTGGAGCTCAGTTCATACGTTCACCAAACATTACCATTTACCTTTTTTTTAAATCCAGAGCTGGCTTTGTCTCTGCTGTCCTGCAGGGCCTTATAGCTGGTCCTAATGCTGTATAAATCCACCCTCCCAACCATAGCTTTGGGAAGCTACCCAAATGTAATGACTGCAATGGTGAAACACGAACATAGTGCAGTTGTGTACACTCACCATAAATGTAGATGTTTGACTGTATTCATTGTTGCAGTCCTGGTTACCCTCCCTCCAACCCCCTGTTTTTCCTCTTACTATACCTCTACTTTCCTTTACTATGCTTAAAAGCCTTTTTGGTGTATTTGCTTTTGTTTGGAGGTATATTTTGTGTTTTTAATTAAATATTGGCTCCCCATTTGGGGGGGGGCGGCACCTGACATCTGGGGCAAGAAAAACTGATGTACTGGCATTGGCTGCATGTTTTATACCCCTGACATCATGGAAGAAGGGACAGCAACAGACACAGGACCCAAGACTTTGTTAATCAGGCCGACTGAGGGCAACATGCCAGCAGATTACCCAAATGTAATGACTGCAACAGTGAATACACTTTAACATCTACATTTATGGTAAGTGTACACAACTGTACTTTATTGCTATCAGAATGCATACATTGAATAGAATTTGTGGCATGTTTCAGTGTCAATTGATCATTCCTAACTGAGAGCCAGTCAGAAAACTGATAGAACAAGGGACATGTTTTTTAAATTTTGAAGACTATTTTATTTGTTTATAATACATTTGTCTTGATCCATACAGATCCGTTACATTATTGGGTGATACTAGTGCCTGTGATTTGTGGTCTGATGAGAAATTCTGGTCATACAGGTTTGGTCATACAGGTCCAGATGACTTGCTGAATGGCTGAAATAGATGAGCTTACTCCTGACAATAAATGAAGAAAATTGTAGTTGTGCGAGTCCAGATGACATATTGACCAGTTTAGGGTGACAACAAGATTATCTTAAGATGCCACTGAGGTGTCCTGCTTTTGCAAGCATGTAATATAAAAATGGGTCAAATTCCTGTAATGGATAAACCTGAGCCATTTACATTTTCCGATTCGGAATGAGGATCTCTCCAGAGATTTGTATCCAGGACTGTACAATGTTGTGTCCAAGTTTGTGGTAAATCAGCTGAGAAGAAATGCTTAACTGAATGTATGGTGTCTACTGAGTTTTACCAACCTGACCTAAATTTCCTGGTGACCACAATGGTAGAAAAATTAGGGTAGACCAGACTTCCCCATGTTTAGCAAGTCTCTGCTTATTTAGTATTGTGTATTCGTAAGCAAGCTGGTATTGAAAGAGTTGAACTGTCTTTCCAAAGCTCATGACCATAAGTTAGGCCTAGATTTTCCTGTAAAGTGATGGCGCTGCACCGTGACTCTGATCTTGGAGTGCCTACAGTACTTTCATTGGAACACCCATCTGTTCAGTCACCTGATCCTTCTGCCGTCGCTCATCACACAGTTCCCTAACTGCACCCATCAATATTGCAAGCTAGTTATCACTCAAAGGGCGATGCTGTTTTAACACCTCCTATTTACTTTTATTTATCCCATGCAACAATTTCCTAATGACTGAGCTATGTCCTTAGTACAAAAACCAAGTCCAACTAATACAAAATGCAGTGCCTGGAACATATGCCACAGTTGCCTATGAAATACACTGTCAAATGCTTCCTCTACATCATGAGGCCAGTTTTGCTTATGAAATACTTTTGTCAAAGGCTTGCTGTACATCATGAGACCAGTTTTTCCTTCCCCTCAGTTTACATTTTCTTTTGCAACATTAACAATTCTATTTAGCTGTAGTTTTCCTTGTACTTTTTAGCTGTGGTTTTCCTTGTACTTTCAATTTTTCAATCTTAAATTCCTACAAGTCTGTCTTGTATAGTTCTAAGATCTCTCCTTTTTCTTCATGTAAATGTGATTAGCTGAAACAGCTAATCTGTTCCCATTTTGTAACCATTCATTAGATGGACCTTAAAGCTGTCTTGGACTTATTCCATCCTCTTCTGCTTCCCAGATTTACCTTTTTAAAACTATCTTCTGAAGTAATTTTATCTAATTGTTTATATTGTACCTGTGATTGTACACAACATACAAGGTTTTCTCCACCTCCTGTACCTTTTCAAGTTTATTGAAAACCATCTAACATGCACTGCATTGACTCTGAATTTATCAGAAACCGGTAACCTTCATTGTATTTCAAATTAATATAGTTCACACTTTCTTAGCCAGCCATCACAAGCCTATTGTAACCGATCCTAGCTGTATTATGTCCCTAAATACAGGGTTTGCTCTTCTAATGTGGGAGGTGTCACCCCCTTTTCCTAACTTGTATGTACTAAGTACGTGATTGCTGTGGTGACTTGCTCACAGAATGGGCCAGCAGTGACCACATGGAGATAGTTAAGTACTTGCTTTGATGTGCTTCCTAGACTGGATATCAAGTGCACTTTTCCTTTATTTCCTTTCAAAGTATAACTTTCTCCATACCACAGCCTTTACTTTATACTTAAATCCTTTCCTTTTTAGGCATTCTAGATTCTCAGTTGTATTCCATAATCCTTCAATAACTCCCAATAATTCCTCCAGTATAAATGGGATATTTTTCTAAAAATGTTATGTTTTTAACCACCATCTTATGAATTGTAAGTCTCATTCTTGTAAAATCTTAGCTCAAATGAGAAACAGTACAATTTTAGGTGAATTTGCTACATTTTTTATTGTGACCAGATTTAATCCATCTATCAAAATTAAATGCAACTCTTCCCTTTGTGTTGAGGAATACAAAAACGTTTAATTTGAGGAATACCCCTTTCATGGAAAGGGCAGTGTTTTGAGTACACAAATTATTGAACCATTAACACTTGTTTAATGTGCTAGCAATGTAATGCGTCTAAACTAGCTTTAGAAACTACAGAAATTGCCAGTATCTGCCCGGATAATGGAGACTATGAGGGAGTTCCAGAAAAATGATTTTTACCAATTCCTTCAAATAGGAAACTGTATCAAGTTCTTGTAGAAATGAGGATACCAGTCCATAATTCCTCCTGAAGAATATGTATGCAGAATAAGTCATTAGAATTTGGAATATAATAACTGGTTCAAGATTAGGAAAGGTGTGTGATAAGGCTGTATGCTGCCCCACTGCTTTTATAATGCTAACTATATCATGCAAAATGTTTATAGAATCGGATACTCATTTTTAAAATCGCAAGAAGGATTTAACCCTTGATATGCAAGGGATACCACTTTGGTGGCAAATTGAAGAATCTGAAGAGCCTCTTGATGATGCAAAACACTGCTTTGCTGCTAATTTTCCAAAAACTAGAAATGTTACCCGTCCCTAATTTGCAAACAAGACTAGGAAGATGTAAGTGCAGTAAATATTTGCCTGGGTTACAGTATCTCTACATATGTTGATGCCTAGATAAGATGTCTTGTCACTGAAGATCCACATAGTCAAAGCTGTGAGTTTCTCTAGTACACATTTGAAAACTAAGGCAGTGCTCTAGAATGTCTGTATCTAGCTGCTTTTGGATAGATCATAAAGAGCTTTTTTGTAAACTCCATGGTCTGGAAGAGCAAACTAACTCTGATCTCAAGTGTTACAGTAGCACAAGTTCAAACACACTGCACATAATGCAAACACATGTTTTTGTAGAAAATCCCAAGATGGGAAAAAACTGGTCCCAAAAGGAAGTGGCATAGGCTAACTTGTACATCCTTAATTGGTGAAATGGATGCAAATGGGCAAGAGCTTAAAGCAACAGTTGATTGAAGAGTCTGTGAGCCTGGTCATGAGTACACCTCTACTAAATGAGCAGCTTGCATATGTAAACTTCCTGTCTCTACCTATTTGTAATTGTCTAAGAATTGCATATGTCACACTTTAACATTATGATAGAAACCACTGTCACAATAGTATCCATATTTTCTGCTGCATACTTTATGTACATTTGGACTCCTACAATATGCTACAACAAATGTTACCGATCTAATGTGAAGATTAATATCCAGTGACAATTCTTCCTAAATAACCCATAACATCCAAGTGCAAATATTAACTTTCTTAATCTGCACAGCTATCCAAGAATGTGAATCCTGCCTGAAACCGTGAAAGCAGTATTAATCTAGCTTTTAAAATTGTTCCCTTTGAACACTCCACTGCCTCCCTTCTAATACCTATGCACATTCCTAATATATGCAAATTATTTTTCTACTGTTTAGATTTACTGCAAGGAACAGTCTTTCCCATTTTATGCAGTTTTGAATGCATAAGTAGCATAGTTATCAGATTTCTCATGTTTTACCATCTTGACCTAGTGCCCTTCATTCACAGACCTCTTCAACATCCTTTGTGTCCATTGTGTTTAACAACTTGCATCGCTCCTTACTCATTTTGCTCTGTTAATAATGTTGCAGGGCTGGTTTATGGATCTTCAGCTACAACCTTACCTATAAAAGTATTACCAGCTTTACTTGAACACTGAATAACTGATATTAGTTGCTCTTGGAAAGTCCAAGGAGATGGCAATAAACATGTATTACAATAAAAATACTGCATTATTACAATAAAAATACTGCATTGAAGTAGGCTTAAAGTGTCTACTAGTAGTTATTCAGATGGTGGGTTTGGCATAATGGTTAAGGTCTTAATCCCTTAGACAGGAGGTACAGGATTTGATTTTTACCTCTTATTGGCTAGGCTTGTGGCCATTTATTGCAGTTAGCCTAATATTAATCTGTGAACCTATAGTTTTGTATAATTGCATAAAAATCCATCCTTTAATTGTGGGCATATACACTTACAAGTTTGCTTCTGCTGATCAGTATTTTATCTGGTCTTAAAGCAGGTAACCCTTTAATAGCACAGCTGTAGCTGTGTCAGATGTTACCCTGGGCAATCCCTTAATATCTTACCAAGACCAAAAAATAGTCTTCCAGAGTTGAGCACAGAAAACTCTACTGGTTAACTACTGCAAATAACTATACTCAAATTCCTCCTACACAGGGACGCAACATTCTGCTTAAAGGAGTTCCAACACTGCACTTACTAAACACTTTGTGTAATCAGCTTGTGGAGACTGATCTGCATCTCTTCAGCCATGCTAATTAAGCCATGTTTTACCATAATGGCTTTCTTAATAGAAATAATATTCAAAATAGAATTGCACCTTTTTTCTGCTTTTTGTTTTACTGAATATTCATTCAAACAATTAAATGTCAGCCTTTGAAATGGATCAAGAAATACTTCTCCAGTGCATGAAACACAAGTGAGTTTGCAAAAAGGATTCTAACCATGGAAATTAAAGCATACAAATCTGGTACACAGAGCCTGAGTGGTTACGATATTAACCCTTCTAGCGGCAGCAGCCAGTGTCGAAGCATTTTAATTTCTGTAACACTTCATAATGTTCACCTGCTGGTGCTTCCTGTCCTTTTTTTCTACTCTGCAACTTCCAGATTGGTAGAAATCTGTTAAATCCTATTCAACAGGTACTGCCAGTGGACAGCACTTCCCTACGCAACCATCTTGGTTTCATTTTATCAAGACAGCATAGTCTAAGCACTCTTCTGAAAGTGAAATCTCTTTTCATTCCATTTTCCTCTGGGCAGCATCCTGTAAACAATCATTTGATATGCCAGTGATTTTTAATCCAGTTAGTCGCCACTTGCATTATATTATACCACACATTGGCTTTGTCATGTTGGTGCAACCCTGAAATCCTTCCCCATTCAGAACTGAGTGGGGGAATTTTTGTCCCATCTCCAGAGATGGGAATACTATGAAAATACTCTAGTGGGACTAACAGTCAACAAAGTTATGCACTCTGGTTACTAAAATGTCATATGAAAAATTGTCATAATGAACAAATACGACACTGTAACAACCTGAAGTTGCAAGGATGAAGGTTTACATAAATGCAAATGCTTTCACACTGTGGGGTACATCTTGGAATATGCTTCCTGATGTGATAATGAAAAGCAGATACATTCAGGGGAGAAATATGCAGGTTAAATAATGGGTGGAGATCGGGTAGTGTGTGGGAGCAGGCAGAGGGTTGCATTTTATGTAGCTGGTAATTTGTTTCAATAAGTGTCTGTGCGCAAGCATCTCCTCTAATATGTACTTCTGTAATATAGAAGTGGACCTAGTTGGAGAACAGTGACTTAAAAATGCTTATACATGGTAGCCGTAGGCTGCAAGCAGGAAGTACATAAGAATTTAAGACTATAATGGAGACTTGTGAATATATGTGAGGAAATCCCTGACACCTATGCTTGGGATGCCTGTTGTGGGAATAAAGCATGAATATATGTAGCGGCGATATAGGTAGAAAATTTCAACTAAGCAAGAAGTGAAATAGAACCTGGGCCTGCAGTCACTGCGCAGATATCTAGAATGGATTATAAATTCATTGTAGTGTTTAATGCCTTGTCTTAATACCACTCTGTTCCTTCCTGAATAGGATTTGTGTGAAGATATACAGTCAGAGGTGTCTGGATCCTATGAAACTCTGCTTACTGCTCTTCTGTGTCCGGCTGACAAATATGATGCAAGAGAAATATGCAAAGCCCTTAAGGTAAGTAACTGTAGTGAAGAGATATCATATTACCCAGGTTTGGCACCATGGGAGTTATGAGAACATAAGATTTGGGCATATTAAGAGTGCAATTAAATATACTGCAAGATGTACACTTTCACTGCATTTCATGATTACATCCTCCTTGGATGACACAAGGAGTAAAATTCAGAGCAATACATTGTTCTATCCATGCTATGTCCAGCAAACCTGGAACCAATCATCAAATGCTAGAAATCCTTTTACATAAAGGCCACAGAAAAAGGTTCAGATATTTTTCCACGTGGAAACCTAGTTGCTATTTTAGGGAGTAAGACACTTTTTTTGTTTTTTTTGGTTTTTTTTTTTTGAAGAGTCCCAACTATAAAGTACAATTCTGACAAATGGGTTGAAGGGAATAAGATGGGTGCAGTATGCCAAGAAATTATGTTCAGCTTAATGGTGTACAGAATCCTTGCATGAACAGTGACCAAGAACATTCAGAACTGGTTAAAAGGAATTTTGATTATATCATAGCTGTGAACCTCTTTGGCCAGTTTTTTTTAAGTAGCATTTAATTTTGCAACCAACTGGGTTTTCTAGGAAACAGTATTGTCAGTTAAGCACATTCTTTCATGCAGACATATCAGCCTGAAACGCTAACCTGCAATGCAGTTGGGTGTAAAGTGTACATACTTTGGATAGAGGTTCTTGGGTAAGTACTAGGCTGGCTGGTTCATAGGCAAGTACAAGATTAACTGCCCTTGTGGGTCATTTTAAGCCCGGCCAGGTTCCCTTTTTATGCTTGAAATAACTTCTGTCATTTGATCTGGCCTATCTTATGGTCCAGAATTGCAGATTACCCCACTGATGATTGGCATCATACCATAGATGACTTGAAGGGACCCATATATTGGATAAAGCATTTAGGAGCTGCTTTTGCTCAATAGTACAGTGTTTTTTTATCATTAGATCCAAGTTTTACTTTAATATGGATGGGAATATGTTTAGATACTTAGTATTTCTGCCATTTGATGTCCAATAAATCTCAGTTATGGGTCTGAGGATGCCTTGTATGGCAGATTAAGGTTAGCGCTTAGCAGTGTAGGGTGCAAAGTATAGTGACTGGTCTTTGAGTTGGTCTTTAGGTCTTCTATCCTTTTAGTAAGGTATCTCTGGCATTCCATTTGCATGTGTCGACACATGCATGCCAAAGGGGGTATTATATTTAATGATTAGCCTAATGAGGCCTAAGTAGAGGCGGACAATGACATCCCTAGATCTAGGCACACTCCATTTGCTTGTAAGCTGTGCAATAGAGGGCCTTTCAACAACTGGAGCCAGATCCAGCCCAAGGAACCTGGGCAGTCTGTATGGGAGGGTGCCTGCTGGGCAGGGAGCTATTGTGTATGCATGTGTGTGTATATACAGCATTTTAAGGGTGTTCTTTAACAATATCCTCTGCATACACTTGTGTCCATGCCTCCCTATGTGCGACTGTGCTAATGTGATGTGAAGTAATGCCAGTGGTGCCACAGAGTAAGGCAGTGCATGTTTAATGTACAGTCCAATGAAATAAAATACACTACTCCTGTATAGGAAAATGTAGTCAACAGCAGAAAGCCAGGATTAGTTTCGTAAACACTGCTCCAAGTCAGGAAATCGCAGTTTTAGCAAGCTGGAATTTGGCAACGCTTCCAAAGATGCAAGTTGAGTAGTCACCTTTACATTCCTAGCAAAGGAAAGTACTGCCGATACACACAGTCCTGTTCAGGGTGGGAACGTTCTGGCGTTCTGCTGTTGACTACATTTTCCTATACAGGAGTAGTGTCTGCGACACTAGGAAGCATTATTTTATTTCATTGACGGTTCTCTTGTTGCTGTGTTCCTTGTGTTTTTGCTTTACATGTTTAATGTATGTCAGCATAGCTAGCTGGAGTTTTGTAAAGAGTTAATTGAACATCCTAATAACACAAACTCAACGTTTGCTGTACCATAAAGGGCTGCCCTCCACAAACGAAACCACGGTGTCACCAACAGTTAATAAAAATTCCAAAAAATGCCCAACACACAATGGCAGGCTAAAATAAAATATAATATAATTTAATATTAATCCAAAGGACGACGCATATTACATGAACAAGAATGTGTCGTCCTGTGGATTAATATTAAATTATATTATATTTTATTTTAGCCTGCCATTGTGTGTTGGGCATTTTTTGGAATTTTTATTTACAACAACTGTTGGTGACTACACCGTGGTTTCGTTTGTGGAGGGCAGCCCTTTATGGTACAGCAAACGGAGAGTTTGTGTTATTAGTTTGTGTTTTGGAGCAAAGGAGTTGGTGGTTTGTGGTTAATTGAATATCCTACTGATTAGTACAGATACTTGTTAATGTACTCAAAGTTGCTTGTGTTAATTTATCAACAGTGGGTCCTGCTGGACAGAAAATATACATGTCAGACTGTATTGTAACTGATAAAATGTAGATATTTTAAGAGGTACTGGAAGGCAAAGGGTTAAGCTTCAGCCCAGCTAACCTTATGAAAAATAGCCTGAAATTAAATGATTTGGTTTAGGCCATAAAGATTTCTTGCAGGTCTGAATGCAGCCAGAGAATAAATGTCTGCTATCCTGGGGTGCCAGAGAATAGCTTATTCCTGCAGGAAGGGTAGAAGTGTTGGAATTTTTTACAGCTACCAGATGCTGTAATAAACCTAAAGTTCTGTGTTTTTTTGAAACATCGGTGCCAGATCCTGGCTCAGTTTCTAGTGAGGGGGTAGTGATGGGGACCACAGTCAGGTGACTAGATGTGTTGCCATTCTGTAGGCAGCACTGAAATTGTATTTTAATACTAGTGGAACCTGATAGACACTCGTACACCTTAATCTTGCCTTGCTTTAGTACATAGCTAGGGAACAGTAATTCTACAGTTTCAGAAATAGAGAAGAAAGAATAGCTAAATGTAGTTTTTTTTCTATCTGTTTTGAGTCTTTCCATCTCTTTATTTTCATGTTTATTAAATGTTTAAACCCTTCATTGTGGCTGGTCTTTAACCTTGGGAAGTAGTTGTATTTGGTGGTTCTGTGGGTCCACGTTTCTGAAAGTCTTGCTGCTTGGTTAACTAGCATTTGTATAAATATTTTACTAAGTGTAATTGGGTACCCTTATAAGAGCCTTAAAGTAGCTGTCTTTGGGTGTTTTGGTGGCAGTAAAATTACCTTATAGTCTATGTGGAGGTGGAGTGGGCACACTGCCAGTCTTTCCCAGTTATGTGTGAATCCAAATATTTGAACAGGGACACTGGGCACTGATTTTGGAGAGGATGGTAAAGTACTTGGAAAACCTGGCTAAAGACTGAGCTTTGTAGTGGTAAGTGGGGAAATTTGCAACCTGGAGAGGAAGCCTAGCTCCAGGACTGGATTGTGCATTTCCTGTATACATTTCCTGTATACTCTAACAGAAATTGTACTTTTTTCAGATGCAGCTCTGTGTACATACTGTGCAATGTCGCCATGAATATTCCTCACCAGTGTCCGTAGTGAGGATTGAGGTGCCTTTGTTACTGGCTCAGAGGAGGGCTCTCACATTGATGGCAGTGGTGGAATATTGAACTTTTGTAGTCTGTAAGCAGTTGTCACTAAAGGTGTTGTGCACTCAGCCCCAAGTTAAACATAGTTTCGTTCTGTAGGATTCCACAGGTTTTTCACCCTTTGAGTTGCTGTATGGGCATAGGGTACGGGATCCCTTGGATATAATTCGCAGTGAGTGGGAGGATGAGTGCTAATCTCAACAAGGAGTCTGTGCAGCATATGTCCTAAATCTCACTACAAGACTTGAAGCGCATGGGCTTGGCCCAGGACAGCCTGGCAGGAGCCCAGCAGCAGAAAAAGGTTTGGTATGATGAATGTTAGAGCCCAAAAGTTTGCTGGGGGACAGCAGGTTATGGTCCGATGCACTAAGCTGCAGGCAGCTTGGGAAGGAACCTTCAAAGTGATAAGGAAAGTGCATTGATGACTACATGGTAGAACTGCTAGGCAGGAGGCAGGGACAGAAATTGTACCATGTTAACATGATGAAGCCTTACCATGATGGGGAGGCCTTGGTGCTGAATATTTGCAGTGGTTGGCAAGAGTATGAGGGGGATCCGGTGACTTGATCTTGTTGAGGCTCCGACTTCCATCTCTGTGCAAGGGGTGGCTATGTCCCAGATGCTATTCCCTACCCAGGTTTGAAGAATCCAAGCAGTGTTTCAGGAATTTGGGGACATGTTCACTGGGAAACCTGGGTGCACTCACCTGGTGCAGCACCATATTGATATAGAACCCAAAGACCTAATCAAGCAGTCCCCTCACAGGGTGCTGAGAAAGTCGGACTCTGATGGGAGAGATAAGGAGATGTTGAAACTGGCTGTAATCCAGGAGTCCAGCAGTCCCTCGGGCTTCCACAGTGGTGCTTGTACTAAAGGATGGCTGCACCAGGTTCTCTGTGGACTAGGAAAACTGAAGTCAGTCAGATGCTTACCCCATGTCTAGGACAGATGAAGCCTTAGAGCAACTGGGTGGAGCTATGTATCTGACCAAGGGCTACTGGCAGACATTCTTGACTCCCACTGCTAGAGAGGGCAGTCTTTGACTCCTTTTGGATTTTCCATGAAAATGCCCTTTGGGATATAAAAAAAATTCCCCAGTGACCTTTCATAGTCTGGTAGATCATATCCTTGCAGGAGATGATGCCCTTGCTTACCTGGATGATATTGCCATCCTATAGCCATTCCTGGCAAGCACCTGCGGCATGTCTGGGCAGTCATGGGCAGACTGCAAAGGGCAGCGTTGTCCTTTAAGCCTAAAGCCTGGTGGATATAGCAGAGTCATCTACCTGGGAAATAGTGGGGAGTGGCAAGATCAGGCCAGAACCTGCCAGAGTAGAAACTATTCAGGCATGGCCTGTCCCTATTACCAAAAGACAAGTGAGGGAATTATTGGACAGTGGGGTACTAGTTGGTTCCAATTATAGCAAATAGCTGCTTTTCTCACAAACTTGACAAGGAAAAAACAGGCCAGATAAGGTCATGTGGAGCCCATCCTGTAAGCAGGGATTCCAAAAGCATAACTGTGCTTCAGGAGGACGCCCCCCCTCATGCTAGCCAGTCCAGATTACATCAAAGAATTTGTTGTGCAGGTGGATGCTTAAACCACTGGGTGGGACATGTACCCAGCCAAGTTTCCTCAGAGGAAAGAGCACCCCGTTTATCAGCCAGAGACTCCAACCCAGGGTGGAATGCTAGACAGCTGTAGAAAAATGTCTAGCCTTAGTATGGGCACTGCAAAAACTGCAGTCCTATCTGTATAGAAGGAAATTCACTGTGGTTGCATACCACAATCCCTTAACATGTCTACATGGAACCAGCCAGCAAAATGCCAAGTTTAAGGTGGAGTCCAGGGTTGCAGGCACATGACATGACACTGCAGCACTTTAGTGGGGTCGCAATGCCAATGTGGATAGGCCCCCAATACTGTATGGGTTAATGTGTTCCCAGGCGTGTTAACTTCTCTCAAGCAACATTCTTCGAGTCACCTGAGAAACTTCCTCCTCTGGGCCAGTGATAAAGGAGCCTCAATCCCCCACCACTTACACTGGTGGGGAATGTTCACAGTGAGAAATACAGTATTTTCAGGTGCAGCTCTCTGAACAAAGTACGATTTCCTTTAAGAGCACACAGGGAATGCAAACTCCAGTCCTGGGGCTGGGCATCCTCTCAGGCCCCAAATAAAACTCCTTGACCACTACAGAGCAGAGTCTTTAACCAGGTGTTCCAAACATTCCTCCACCCTCTGAAATCTGCGCTGTCCATGTTCAAAGTAGCAGTCACACAATCTTTCATACTTGGATTTTCTCACACCTGGGAAAGGCTAGCACAGCTTAACCACTCTGACAACTCCACACAGACTATATGGTAGATAAACTGCCACCAGAACACCCAAAGCCCGACTCTTGCATGGGTACACAATTACTGTTAACCAAGCAGCAAGAGCAAGGCTTTCCGGAACGTGGAGCCACAGTGCCAATAATAAAATGCAATTGCACTCCAAGGTTCTTTTCTAAAAGACCAGCCACAATGAAGGTTTAGACATTCTCTGTGTTTTTATTTTTTTCTTTATTATATATCTAGTTACAATAAACACCAGAGTTTGTCACAGGAAATATAAAAAAAGGAAAGCCTGGTCCAGAAAACTGCATATATCTTTAACTGACTGAATTACTGTTTTCTCGTTACTTAATAAACAAGGCAAGATGAAGGTGGATGAGTTTTTGCCAGGTCCCAAAATCAAAGTGCACACCACATCTCCCACTAGTATTCAAATACATTTTCATTGCTGGCTACAAAATGACATCTGATCTGGTCACCTGACTCGTTTCCCCACTCTACCCCTAACTAGAAACTGAGCAGGAGCTCCCACTCTCAATACACACAACTTTAGCTGAGATTTATAACAGCCTCTGGTAGCTGTAAAACTATTCCAACAGTTCATCCTTCTGCAGAAACTAACCAGCTATTCTCCCCTGCAATAGGGTAGCAAAGACCGTATCTCACTAAATTTAGCTGTAGTTTTTATGGCCTAAACCAAGTCATTTAATTTCAGGTTATTTTTCATGAGGTTAACTGAGCTGATACTGGAAGGAAAGCGGCTAAAATATACATCTCGTCCGTTACAACAATACAGTTTGGCATGCATATACATAGCAGCTATAAAATGCAATTAACATGAGCATCTGTACAAATCAGTTTGATATTCAAATGACAAGTCTTTACAAACCTCTAGCTAGCTATTCTGGCATGTTACATGTGTACTGCTCTCTGGCACAGCTGGCACTACCTTGTCATCACAGCTCGTATGGACCTGTTGCTTTCGTCTGTGTGCAGAATTTGAATGCAAGAAGGCTCCTGTGCTACTTCATGTGGAGAATGTAGACACATTCGCTGCCTGAACTGGATTTTCCACAGCATGGTCTGGCAGTGCATCTGAAATGCACTAGTTAGGGATGACAGATTCAAATTCTGTACCTTAGTTAAGGAGACGAACCTGAATCCTCTACATGAACTACCAAGCTGCTAAAAAATGTCGATGAAATGTAAGCTGTAACGGAAGAGAAGTTTACTGCTGTTCATGTTACATTTTTACTATGTGAAACTCTGTGTTTTGTTTTAGCAAATGGTCATCACTGTTGTGCTATAGAGTTTAAAAGCATTGGTAGCACAATAGTAGCATACTTTTGATAGGCTGTGGGTTCTACTCCCACAGCATGCAGATGGATTGCTGATGCTGCATCGGTAGCACAATAATAGCCTACTTTTGATACAGAAGGCTGTGGGTTCTACTCCCACAGCATGCAGATGGATTGCTGATGCTGTGTTGTAAGGGGGATGGACATGCTGCAGTTCCGAGTATGTCCTTTAGATGAAATGCCCAGCAGCTATTTGCCATGCATTCCCTATTGCAATATTACCAGCGGTCCAATTTTTAATGTAACATAGGTAATTTTATTCAAGGGCAGCAGGCACTGAATTCAAAGTGAACATTGAATTTTCGTTGCAGAGGTCAGTGTTGAATTCAGATGGCTTCTAGTTCTGCAGAGGTTGTGCATATTGACTGGTATCTGTATATGCAGTCACATTTTATGATTGAAATGGGCTGTCATTGATTCATACATTTTGTTGTATTACTTGGTGGAAAAATGTTCAAAACTACGATTTAACTCGCTATTCCTTGTGTAATACAGCACCACTTGTTAATCAGGAAGGTGAATCAAACCACCTGCATGTATGCATGATCCTAAAATGTGCAAGGGGCTTATGGTTTGAAAATTTAGCTGCCCCTGGCCAGATGCATTTTCTTTGTGGATTTTAATGCCGTTTCAATGAATGTGACTTTTAAGAGCAGAGAAGTTTACTGTTCACTCCAAGTCTGTTTTCATTGTGAGATTGAAATTTTATTTGGCAAATGTCTGTGCTAGAACATTTGAAATAAGTTTTATATACAAATATCTGAATACTGACATAAAGCAGAAAACAGTATGTACACTGAGGTTGGAACCCTTTTTATGGTAACTGGGGAGAAATGGCCAAGTAATGGGATACAGGAATGGCTGCAGGGGGTGCTGTGTATTTTTATTTGACATTAGCGGGAAAGTACGACTGGATATTGGCCCACTTTCAGCGGAGGCCAGGGAAGAGAGCTCCACACTAGCAAAATTATAGTTGCATTGTTGTGCAACTAGTCTTGTAAGCGAAGTAGTACAATTTGTGAACATGGAAATAGAACATGCTTTATATGAACTTAGTTCAACTACTTTTACAGTAGATTGTTATGGTTCCTTAGAGGGAATGTCTATGACAATTGGACTTCAGATTACAAGAATCATGTGGAAATTTGTTATAGGAAAGTATTTAGTATGATTTAGTAGGTCATGTAGAACACTGAGGGGAAGGGAGTAAGAGGATGAAGGGAGGTAAGTATACTGGAAGTGGAATGGTTGTTACATAGAGTAGCAAGTAAAATAATTTTATATAGTTACACATGCTGGTCTTTAAGGATGGCAAAGATGTTTGTTGGGAACCTAGTGAAAGAAATGTGTATTGGTCAGCAGTAGACCATGGGCAGAGCCAGTTAGATGTGATGCTTCATTTTTTGAAAATGGTGATTTAACTGTAGATGTAATCAGTTGAGGGATAGTGTTCCATATTTTGGAGACCTCTTGCATCCCCAGCTCTACTGTTAGATTTGTTACTTTGTAGTAGAGATGTATTAAAGGAATGAAGGACCAGATTGTTATAGGGCAGGAGTGAGTTTTGTAGAGCAGGGAATTGTTCTGGTATCAGTTTGTGTGTGGTGACGAGTTTGGTATAGGTTTAGTGGGGCAATTCTAGCCAGTTGTTGGGCAGAACATTGGGATCTGTATGGGGAATTTCTAGCAGATTTGGCTGTCTTGTTGTAGAACACTTAGTTTGGCCAAATCTGTTTCTCAGATTGTAGATAAGTTGGGTTCTGGCAATAGTCTGTCTTGTGGTATTGGTGAGAAATGGTTTGACTCTGAATAGTATTCCTAGTTTGTCTTTCTGATAGCTTGAGAGTAGTTTAATTTGAGATACTGTAATTATGGTATAGGTATGGTATGTATGGTTATAGTGCTAACTTTATCCCCCCTCCCACCCACTAAAGGGCCCATCTCTATACCAGAAGAATGCAAAGTTCCTGTACTCACAGCTGCACAGGTTCTACATGAACTACAGAATGAACTGGCACCCCACCTAAGTACCATGTTCAATCAACTGAATGGCACACAGCAACTGTTATGGAACTACTGCCCCATTAGCCTGGTCTGCAAGGCCATGGAACATATCATGGAACTTATTAAAAAAAAAAAAAGACACTGGTAATCTCCAAACTCTGGACCCCACCCAGTTTGGGTTTGTAAAAGGCAGATCATGTCTCCTAAACCTGATGGACGACTTTGAAGCAGTCACCAAAGCCGTAGATGAGGGTAAGTTGGGTCTCACAGCCTATCTAGATCTCACCAAGGTTTTAACACCATCCCCCACTCTGGAATTCTAGATAAACTCACTGAACTAGGTATAAATCCCTATGTCACAAGATGGGCTGCCAGCTGGCTCACTGACAGAACCCATACTGTGAAAGTAGCAGACTCCAATCTGACTTCAGACAAGTGGAGTACCACAGGGTTCAGTCCTGGATACTCTCCTGTTTGGTATCTACTTCTCTGAAGTACAGGCTAACACAGAAGGTCTTTGGCTAATGAAGTTTGCAGATGACTGCAAACTAGGAGCCATAATCAAAACTCTAATGATGTGGACATCCGTGCATTGTCATCCCTTTTGTTAAAGACTCTGTACCCATGAACTACCACATAGGCAGTCTACTTAACACCAAAAGTGTGATGGAGACCCAGTGGTCAGGAAATCCTTCTGTGTGGTTTCTCATCCAGGAAAAGAGGCAATTGTTCCCCTCTACTCATTGTCTCCATTATAGAGTACAATGCCCCTTTTGGTATGTACCTTGCAAGACATCTACAACAACTGGAAAGGCTGCAGAAATAACTCTGTGGATTACTAGCCTCAAACAGATGCCCTATGCAGACTGTCTCAACTCCAGCTTTACTTCATCGCATATTGCCTACCCTGAGGCAATCTCTTCCTAACAAACAAAGTTATGTCAAACCCAGAGCTGTTGGACATGCTCCACTTAAAGAAATCCCAATCCCTCAGAGCTACACTCTGTAGACCTAAACCTTGTCCCCACAAACAGAACATGCTGGAGGGATAGATTCCTGTCCCAAACTACCTGTCTATATCAAAGCAAGCTCCTCAAAGCACTCAAGAAAAATCTTGATTGGATGGGGAAATAGGAAATTCACCCCAGGATCACTTCTGTGGCTCTGCTAGACAGGGGCACAGGAAAATTCTTCTTGGGTGGCGAAAGCCAGGGTACCTTTCTGGCTAGGCTTTTATATAGGCCCTAGGGCCAATAGCCTAGTACCTACCTATGGTATTGTATTGTTGGAGGAAAGGATTTGAAATGAAGATGGAGAACTGATGGATTTGGGTTGAAAGAGCAGGAGTTTGATTCTTAATCCAAGTAAAACTGATAGAATTTGATAGCCAAGATCCATAGCAGAAAGACTCCTATCCTGAAGCTGGAGTGTGAATAGCTCAGATGAGTCTGGTCAGTGTAATGAATGACAGGCTAGGTGGTTAACAGTGTGAAGCTTGTTAGTAAATACTGAAGAGTACCTAGAATTGAGCCCTGGGAGAAACCATAGTGGCAGGAAAATCTTGCAGACATTTTTACAGCTCATTGACAAGTAAGGTACTTTGGAACCATGCTAGTCAAGTGTCCTAGTTTTAGGTCCGAGTTTGGTGAGGAGTTTATGGTGGGAGATGGTATCAAAAGATTTGGACAGATCTGGGAAGATGAGATACTAGTTTGCCTTAATTTCTGTATTGATAGTATTTGTAAAACTTAGAACAGTGGTACTAAGATTTGGGTGGTAGCCATGTGGAGTATTGGTAGATTTAGCTAATAGGCAGTTGGTGTGCATTTTTCCAAGTACTTTGGCCAGGGGAGTTAGAATAGCAATGAGTCTGTACTTGGAGTTCAGTAGGGTTTCTTCCCTTGTGTAGTGGCATGGTGCAAGATATTTTCCAGATTATAGGAATGTAATGTTCAGAGATGGACTGGTTAATCAGAGTGGAAGTGGGGTAAGAGATGACATCAGCTCCCAGTTTAAGATTCTGTAGGTATGTTAGCTGCTAGAGTTGTGGGTTTGAGTTTCCTAATTATTTTATAGTATTGGTTTGGATTGATTTTGAAGGAGACTGTATCATTGGCTTTAGGTACAATTGGGATAGCTGGAGGATAACCGATGTCCTTTAAAGAAGAATGTGAGTTGAATTGTGTATTTGATAGTGTTGGAGTTGAAGGTTGGCTGGGCTGGATGAGTTTTATGGAAAGCTGGAATCTTTGGGTTATGGTATTTGTGCTGAATTTCACTATTTTTTTCTTCTGTGATTTTGTTTTGTTTCTAAGTTGTCAGTAGTAATCTAGGATGACTTGAGGTTTGCTGGTATGCCATTGTACCTAGGCATTATCATCTTTTAAGTAGTTTACCATCTTAGCCAAGGAGCATAATTTGATTTTACTCTTGCAATTCTGCACGGTGCTAGTTTCCTTAATACATTAAGGAAGGTGGTATTAATCTACCACCGTGTCCAGGGGTGTTCTAAGTACCGACCAGTTATAAATTTGCGGGATGGAGATGAAAGGCTGAGCATTAGTCTTGTATTACGAATTTGTTGATAGGTGATTTTTTTGGGGAATGAAGACGTTTGTCTAAGTAGGTAGGGAGGTGGTCAGTGATTTCTGTTCAGGAGGCAGCCTGAGTGAGCATACTTTGGTTTAAGATCCAGTCTAGAATAGATCATATTTTGTTATCTTGTCTACTCTGCTTGCAGATTGAATTACTTTGGAGAAGCCATGGAGATGAACAGACTGGCTCTCATTCACCTCAGAAAACCCCACTAATTTCATTAATCTCCCAATATGGTTTCCTGTGGAAAGGCAAAGAAATGCTTCACTGGACATCCTTAGATTTTTTACAGTGAGGATATTGTACTTAATGGCTGTTTATTGGAATTTTTCAAGTTTGCTACATCTCAGCTTTACTACATTCTGGGCTGCTTGGTTCTAGAAGTTGTAATCAGAGTTTTATAAATGGTTACACCACATTCACATTTGCCAAGTCTTTGTACGTTATAACCTGGGAGAATTGTTTTTCTGGTTTTAGCCAGGTTTGTATGTACAGTGATGTCAGTGGTGAGACTGGCATTGAGTTCATGTATTTTAATTTTGCTTTGGAGACTTCATATTAAGGAGTACTAGGTTTGAACCTTTGAAGGAAGTTAATATACTGAGGCTGTAATGTAGTGGTGTTATGCGGTATCTGTAGATCCATTTTTGGGGCCAGGGTTTAGGTGAATGTTTCCACTGAGTTTGAGACTCCATACTAAGCACAGGAGTGATTGAGAGCTTTTATCAGTTTGTAAAAAAACAACTGCCAATCATTAGCGGACCGGAGTTCCACTGTGGTGACCCCTAACCAGGAAAAGTCGAAAGACACAACAACTTGAGAGAAATTTAAGGTGTGGAATATTTGAGTACCCATGTGTAGGTAGTACCATAAAGGAATGGTGCCATATCAGTTTATGGGTTTTGATTGTGGGTTAGGGAATGATGTGGTATGGGAAGAGAAATTGTTGGATAGCTGAATGTGATAAGATTGAGTGATTAGTAGTATGAGGGTGAATGTGTAAAGAATAGTTAAATTCTTGGGATAGTGGGGACTTGGCCCCAAACATTAGAACTGGTAAGAGCCAATTTCTAATGTGTTGGAGTGATGAGATTATTATAGTAAAGTGGAGATGTGTGGCGTGTAGTAGATTGGAGAGGGAGAGGGAGAGGAAGAGGGATAGGGAGAGGAAGAGGGGAAGGTTGGGTAAGTGGTGTATGAGAAGCTATAGTGTGACTTTAGTGTGGGTGTGGATTAAATTTGTTGGTTAGTTTGGTAGGTGTGCTTAGTTCCAAACAAGTTTAAATGTACTGGAGGTGGTTGGGAATTGGGGTTAGGGTAGGAGAGTAGAGTGACCAGACTGTAGTGAGCCTGAGCTAAGTGAGGGCAAATGGAGTGGGCTGAACCTAGGGACCAATAGTTTTTTGCAACTTGGCTCTGCTTTGCCCCAGTAAGCAAAGACTTGTTTTTTTTTTTCGCTAACCCAGCAAACTAGTACCTTTCCATAGTTTTTATCCCTACTTAAAATGCAGGCTATATAATTGTAAAGTCTAAAAATATAAAGCTGCCTTGTTTGGTAGGGTAAGTGGTATGATACAGAACTTGAAAAGCTGCTTAAAACTGTCAGAAATTACTAAAGTGGGGACCCAACAATAGTGTACCACACAGTCTGCTGATTTTAACTATGGAATTTAGCCTCATTAATTTCAGATGTTGACGTGCGTTGTAGAATGAGCACACATTCTGAATCTGGGTTCTCATTCCTGTAGGTTTAGGGAGATTTTTGCTTCAGCAACAGAACTCTGATGGGGGAAACACTCTTGTATGGAGATGAAGTAGCATTAAGCGAGTAGCAAACACACCAAGCATGGGATGCAACGGGGGGTCCTGATCCATTACCCTGTCCAAGCTGACAGTGATCCGGCTCTGACCATTTTTGACCATGTGTACTGTTGTCGCTGTCCAAATTAAGTATCCAAATCCCCAAAACTGGGTCAACTCTTCAAGGCATATGGTCAATGTGGTAGTTCTGGGGTAGATGATCTCTCAAAAGATAATGCAGTTTTGGCTTTTAGTCCATGATTTTGGCACCAGTTAGTCAATTAGGACCTCTTGCTGCAGGATGGCTGTCATTTGGGGATTCAAAAGTTATCCACCCCCCAAATTTGAAATTGAGACAAGTTGATGCACCTTAAGTGTACATAACTCTGAGGTGTCTGTGTGCCTTTTTTTTATAGGTGGGGAAAACAGATGCTTTGTTTTGGGGTGTCTTCACTAGTTAGAATAGTGGTCCAGGAGTCTGACCCATAGACTGACTGTGCTGCAGGTGGTGTAGCATGGTTGGGTGGCATTGAACTAACTGCCAACTACACAAGCTACAATTGAGTGGTTAACATTGAGATACTTTCATCATTTCAAGCTTTTACTCCAAACTGAAGATCCAGCTGTGGTCACGACTCGCCCCAAACATACTGAACTTGTGTACCCATATTAATTGTTAATCCTCTTTACTAATGGTGTACTAATGCAAATATTTAAAAAGTACTATTAAAATCACTTAATGTAATAACCTTTGAAAAATTCAAAGAGAAATAAAAGCTTAAATCACTTTCAAAATCGGACCAAATATATAAATGACAAACCTCTTCCATAAATGTTTATGTAGAAAGGTTTCTTGTGTCAAGAAAATTGCACTAGTCTGGCATTACTGTTTTCACAGCCATTAGCATCAGAAGATGCCAGCAGATGGCAGTGTTTGTCTTGTTACAGCTAGACCCTGCAGTTTTCTACCTTTCCCCTGCTCATAATTCTATCAGGAATTCTTTTGAGGACTTACTGTACTACTTCATGTTAGTCAAAATCCCACCACCCTTTCAACCATTGAAGTTCATCTTAAAATACCCTGTTCTGAATGCTGTCAATGCCACCACCTTCCCTTGCTACTTGTTCAGCTCAGTTTTCCTACTCCACTCTATCTAAATATTCTATATACAAATTATATTCATCTTCTCTTCTGATGCACTGGTTTGTCATCTTTCTTATAGAAAGTCTGTTATATATAACCTTCCCCATTTTGATATCTGCTTTCATGTTAAAGTATCATTTACTTTTCTCAGTGTAGCCCCAGCAGCCTAGACATGCTTATCAGTATTTGTGCAATGGAAATATTCCCCCATAGCTATATGTGGCACTTCACAAGTGGTCTTACCAGTACTTTGTAAAACAGGATCACCTCTGTCTTTCTCTTCTCGTGCAATATGCCTTCAGAAATTTCTGGTATTTCTAATGCCATAGACAATGCAAGGAAAGTCTCACCATTTCAGAGTTCTACTCCCCGTGCTATGCACCCCAAAACTATACACTGTACCACAAAAGCAGTACTACCCATGTTGTTGCTGTATTGGACAATCCTATTTCTGGGATCCAGTCCTCTGGGACAAACATCCTGGCATCTCATTAGTCTTCAATAATGACTGTTCACTTTGTCATGATACAATTTAGAGGTACTGACTTCCACCACAGTCTTCCTCTAATGCTTGGGGTCATCCCAAAAAATAATTCTGTTTGGGCTCTACCCCCACCCAGTGTACAACCTTACAGCTTGGTTAGTTGGAGTCTTTCAGTCAGGAAAGACTAACCAGTTACATGTACCCATTTGCAATGGAGGTCTGAAGTTTCAACAGAATGAACCGAGCAGTTGTGAAAACAAGCACAGCAGCTGAAAGAATAGTACTTGAAGTTTTACAAAGAAAAGCCCAACAAACTTGTGCAACACTGAATCCTGTGGTACAGGCAGTCCTATTGGGTAACCTTAGTGTTAAATACATGGGCAGTAATTCATATAGTAAGTACAGGTTTATATGCTTTATTCATATGCACATGTATGTCTTGGGTATCCTGTAGAAAATTGTACACAGTGGTATGCAGGAATAGCAGGAAACAAAGATGGGAGAGATAGCGATGCTGCAAACTGAAGAGGCTGAGAAGCGACAGTATGCTTAAGTGTGGATGACTAAAGTACCACATGCCTGACCACAGAATATGCCATCAGGTATTTCTGGATATCTGCAATAACTTCCCCAAACCAAAAATATCAAAACCAGTGTTTGATCAGCGTTAAATCTGATCTTACTGTCTAAATCACTCATATCTGGCACAGATTTATTAAATTGTATTGGCTGCACCCTTGATACAAGTGGCATGTCACCATTTTTTAAATACCATTTAACTGATGGTAGAAGGAAACTGTTCCACCTACCCTCCATCCATATATACTTTCACCGCCTCTTCCCAGGCAGTCTTGGGTGCCTTTATACTTTACCATTTTCTCCCCCTTTCCAGTGTGTGTAAATGTGAAATATATATGTGGGTCCCCAGCACTGTACTTTTATACATTTGGGGAGTAGTGGCTCCCTAAAATTGCAGTTTGTGCCCTCTATCCCCCCCTTGTGTTCAGATGCTCCCCTTCACATCTCCTTTACATGAGTTTATGCAACCATATGTCTTTGGCTTCTCTTAAGGAGGACTTCATCTATTCTAAATTCAGGTCATATCCATACTTTCCCACCCTGGACACCCTTCTGGGAGCTTTGTAGATTTCCTCTAATAGTATAATGTTCCTCTTGTATGGCCTTCAGAACTGCACACTAAGGTTTAGCCTGGCAAGTCCCGCTTGTTGCCACGAAAATACACCGACTCCACTTCTGATGGTCTCAATCCACATGCAATCAGCACCTCCCGATTTCCCGTTTTCCGTGTCATTCCTTCATACTGCTTTCTACCAGGGTTGTTTTAAGTCTAATACTTTGCATTTGTTAGTAATGAACCTGAACTGCCACCTTTCTACCAGTTTAGCGTTTCAAATCCTTGGTTTATCTGATTAATTTGTTTACATTTTGGATCATTGTGTCTGTACTGCACCCAGATCCATGTTGGAGGGTAGCCAGCCAAATTCCCCTGCTCTCCTACCGAAACTGTCTCTTGGAAGACGAGTTGTCAAATTTACTTCCATTTGCAACTTCAGCCATCTTGTGCACCTGTGCACCTTGCATCAAGGTAAGGCTGCACAGTTTCCCTTAAACTGCCCTAAGGTAAAACATTTTGTTTTAATATTTATACCACTGCTAGATTGCTCCTTATCTGTGTACTGAGTAGAGAGAATTGTTACATATTCTATTTACACTACAGAAAGGCTGTCTGCTTAGAAGTTGTATAGGTTGGTTAGGTTACCTCATCTTGTTTGCACTTTTGCATGGTTGCCCAGCTGTTTAAGGCCTATATCCACATAGAGGAAATGTTCCTTACTTTGTCAACACTCTGGAAAGGTTGTGCTCATTCCCTCCAGTTCAGCTCTTTTGATTGTGTACCTTTAACTCCTAGTGGGGGTGGCTTGAGCCTTTAAAAAATAAAGTTATTATCTTACAAACAAATCAAATATGACATATATTGTGTTAACAATCAAATCAATTTTCTAAGATATAATGTCCTGAGACAAAATATAGCATGTTTGAATATAGAGTACAAGTTGGATTAACTGTCTAAATTCTACAGTACACCGAAGGAGAATTAGTTATACCGAGTGTTAATTGTGCTGTTGGGACTCTAGCTGTAGCAAACATTGGCAATATGCAAGTAGACATTTACAAATTTCACTGTCTTGTCTATATAATTAGCTCTTGTATATCTGTTCCTTTATGCATTTCTGTATTAAGTTTTCTGTGCTGCAATATGTTGCCTTCTCTTACCCCTGGGACCCCACTAAGAGTCTTGGTTCACCTAACCTATCCCAGTTAACACAGGAAATTCTCCATATATATTTTAACTTTACTTGGTAATTTTAGTATATATTTTAGTGTAGTATAAAAAGTTAGGCAAAAGTGGTTCAATGCAAGCATTATAAGCAAATCCAACTGCAGTTAGTATCCAATAGTTCAATTAAATTCAGCTCGAGCCTAAATAAATCCAAATAATTTTATCTGAGGAAGCTAAACTTTAGTGAAAGCGCTGATCTTGTCCTATTTTGTTAGTCTGACTTGAATAAAAATTTTTTTTTTGGATTTTTTTATGGATGAAAAATTTAATTGGGCTTTGTAACTAACTAAAATTTTATTTTATATACTTTTGCACTGCCCACTTTTTTTTTTTTTGCTAATCTTTTGTGTGTTATTGTAATCTTTTGTGGCATTAGTTTGAATATTTTACGTTTATTATATATTTTAGTGTATTTAATTTAATCCATTTTAATTTATTTGAAGCTGTTCCCTTTTCTATGTATTCAGTTTGTTGCTTCCCACCAGTGTTTTTCTGAAATTTCTCTACTGCAGTGCTTTGGATCTTTGGTATGTCAAGATGGGCTAACAAAATGCATAATTTCCTGTAATTTGTATTGGCTGTGCATTTCATTTTATGAAGTTATCCCTTCTTTGCATGTATTTCTTTTTCAAAATGGGGTGCAGTTCTACATGACACTTGCAGTGTGTGCAACAGTTTGCATTTGCCTTGCATTTTATTTTTTCTTAGTACTAGCCAGTCTATTTACACAGCTGGTCCTTTTGTAAGCCATCAGCTACCTGTTCTATAACATCTTTAATTTAAATTAGCTAACCTTTACCCTTAAAGATTTCTGTGCTGCATCTTTCCTGATCACCACCTACATAAGTTATGCTTTAATAGCACTTTTTAAAATGGGCATTCTCGACACTCCATTCCTCCAGTTACTTTTATTCTTAACTTAATCCATTTTAAAGCCTTCGTACAAAAATTAATCTGCTATGCATATTATACTCAAACCTATCTAGTACCTTTTTGAATATCACTTAAGACCGTTATGGTCTTCCAACCACTTCTATTAAAATGGCTAAGCAAGAAACCAGAAGTTTGGGAGCATTTTCCAGGTAGTACATGCGGTGTAGCCCAGAGGAACTACTAAACATGCATATGTAGTGTAGCCACGAATTAAACAAGTTGTCCCCAGATCCCACAGTTTTGTTACCTTCTGTTAATGGCACAGGGCATAGATTGATAAGTCTTTTTCCCAACTTCTTGCAGTGTCACATCAGCTCCCCATTTGCCTAGTATGGGGAATGTAATTTGAAATGTCTAGACACATTGGCATACTTGTTCCTTGTGATTTCATGTACTCAAATGTTTAAAAGGATTTTGTCCGATATCAATTTTTTTTGTTGACCAGGTTATTGCCTACCTTCCCCTTCAATAGACTGAAATATAGGTTGTATTCTGTAGGTCATTCGTTTACAACCCCATGTGGTGTATGGGGTGGGATGCTCCTCTGGAAATCACTGTGCATGGAGTCTAGTACGATACTTTCTGGGAGGCAAGTTCAGATTTGCTGGTTATCCAAATCTTCTGGTGGCACTTGAATATGTAATATTGGATCTTTCCACTTTTAAGTTCAAGGTGGCCCTTAACATTGTCTGGGCCACCGTGGTTAATGTGACTTGCCAAATGTAAAGCCTCTTGATTTTTGTAATGAGGCCATTACAATGTCTAGTCATTTTCTGCCAAAATGAAGTCTAGTTTAATGTGCTGTGAAATATCAAGTGTATTCTTTGTGCTGTGCCTGTTGCTGTTTCACTACAGTTAACGCACCAACAATAATTTGCCTAAATTATACTTGTCCAGATTCTAATCCTAGCTTATTTACAGAACTTTTGCTGAACATTTCTATCTGTAACAACCAAATAAGTGCAAATGTTTGCTATAAACTAAATGGCAGAATATAAATAGGATCATAACAGAACATGCAAATAGCCTAGTATCTACCTATGAACCTATCTGCCCTAGGGCATTTATAAGCCTAGCCAGAGTGTATTTGGCTTCCGCCTCCTTATTAGATTAGCCTACTGTGCCTCTGTAAAGTAGGTCACAGAAGATACCCTTTAAGATTAGTTTACTGTGCCTCTGTCTAGCAGGGACACAGAAGAGATCCCAGGGGTGAATTTGCGGTTTCCCATCCACTCGTCCAGATTTCGCTTGAAGAGGGTCAGCAAGGGGCTATGTCTAACATGAATTGGGATTCTATTCCAGAGTGAGGGGAGCCTCTGGGAAATGAATCTGTCCCTCCAGCATGTCCTATTTATTTTTGTGCTGAGGTTTAAGTCCTTGGAGCGTGTAGCTCTAAGGGATTTGGATTTTTTGAGGTGGAGCATGTTCATTAATTCTGGGTTTGACATGGCTTTGTACATCCAGCATAGATTGCCTCTGAGTAGGTGGTAAGCAACTGAGTAGAGCTGGAGTTTCTTTAGTCGAGCTGCATAGGACATCTGTTTGTAGCCCATGATCCTCTTGGTGAGGTACTTTTGGGGTCTCTCCAGTTGCTGCAGGTGTCTGGTAAGGTACATCCCAAAAGGGGCATTGTGTTCAATTATGGGCCTGATGAGTGACTAGTAGAGGGGCACAATGACCTCTCTTGATCTATATGCGAACCCTTTCATGATAAGGTGGGCTATATAGAAGGTCTTTCTAACCGCTTTGGCAATGTGATTATCAAAGGAGAGATTGTTATCTACGTTGGTCCCCAAATCTCTAATTACTTCCGTACTTAATGGATTACCACCTATGTGGTAATTTGTGGGCACCTTGTTTTTCCCAGAGGGAATGACTATGCACTTTTTAACATTTAGCTTGAGGCCGTGGCTCTGGCAGCAAGCATCCATCTCTGTGAGACCCTTTTGGAGGATGCTTGTGTCAGCTGGAGATTCGATTATGTCCCCCAGTTTGCAGTCCTCTGCGAACTTTGTCAGCCATAATTCCCCCGTGTTAGCCTGAACCTCAGAAGTATATACCAAACAAGGTGTCCCAGAACTAAGCCCTGTGGGACGCCACTTGTAACTGGTTTGGATTTGGACATGGCACCTGCAATTCGACAATGTGGGTTCTATCCCTGAGCCAGTTTGCAACCCATCTTGTGATATAGGGGTTGATATTTAAGCTGGTAAGCTTATTTATGATGCCAGAGTGGGGTATTGTGTCGAAGGCTTTTCTGAGGTCCAGTTAGGGTGTGTGGACTACCTTGCCTCATCTATGTCTTTGGTAACTGTTTCAAAAGAAGTCAACTAGGTTTGAGTCTAGATCTGCCCTTAAAGCCGAATTGGGTAGGATCCAGTGTCTGGAGGCTCCCAATGTCTTTGAGTTCCATGATAATATACTCCATAGCTTTACAGACCAGACTAGTCAGGCTTATGGGGCAATAGTTCCCGGGGAATGTTGTGGCACCACCTTTGTGGAGTGGTATCACTGTAGCTGTATGCCATTCTTTTAGTACATATCCTGTAGTAAGGCTAAGTTTGAACAGTGACTTAATGTGAGGATTCAGTTCTTCTTGGAGCTCATGTAAGACTCAGCCTGGGACATTGTCCGGTCCCATAGATGCTGTGTTTTTTGCTTTGGAGAGGGCAGCTTTCACCTGTGCATCTGTGATGTCATGGAGGTTACATTCAGTTGGGATAGGAATTTGCTCCTTTGTGGGGGAAGGGGGTAGAAGTTTGCGCTGAATCTGTCTGCTAGAATGTTGGCTATTTCTGTAGGTTCGGTATATTTTGTACCATTATGCAACAATTCAGAGCATATCTGGGAGTTTCCACCCATATTCCTGACATAACTAAAGAAGGCCTTATGATTATCTTTAGTGTCTAGGGCAATTTTTCTTTCGAAACTGGCCTTTGATGATTTTATGAGGGATCGAAGTTTCTTGCCAGTACTGATCAGAGATGCCTTCCCTTTTTGGGATTTTGCTCTGTCATGTAGTAGCTTCCTCCTTCTGTTGTATAGCTTATTTATGGCTGGGGTCCACCAGACCGGCCTCCTGTTTTTGGAGGAGTGAGTCTTGGTTTTATTTGGGATAGCATGATCCATGCATTCCTGCAGGTGCTCATAGAATGCCTTTGTAAAGAATTCTGCAGATTGGGCTGTATTATCCTCTGGCCCGGTGGCTTTGAAGGATTCCCTTTCTGTCTTGAAGTGCAAAGTTGGCTTTTGAGAAATTCTTTACAGTGATTTCCTTGGCTGGGGGTGGAGACAGGATATGGATGTCCAGGGAAATTTGTTTATGGTCTGATCTTACCAATGAGAGGTTTACCTCTGGTGTAGAACATAGTCCCCATGTTGGTGACCAGGTCCAATATGTTCCCACTTGTGGGAGTGGTGACCAGTTGTTCCATCGCGTTAAGTTTATAAATTCAAGGAACCGTTGGGCGAGGGTGTTTGGGCATGAGTAGTTTTCCCAGTCAATGTTTGGGTAGTTGAAAGTCACCCAGTAAGTGTTTGGAGAGACCTTCATATTCCTTGCCCGCTGTTGCACATGGATGGTTTCTGATGCTTCGTGCAGTGCCACTAACCTGGAGGTGTAGGTATCTTTGAATATAGATACTCCCCCTCCTTTTGTGCTTCGGTCAGAGTTTTGGGGCCAAAACGCATGGTATGAGTTATAACCTGGTAGTGCTGGGGTGCTCTCAGGAGCCTTGAGCCAGGTTTCTGTTACTGCACAAACATCTATTTTCTCCATACTGAGGAGAGCCTCGAGTGCGTGCATCTTGAGGTTTAGACTTCTGGCATTGAGTAGCATTACCTTTAGTTTTTTTTATCCTTGAGTTGTCTATGGAGGTGGGTTTGTCCTTTGAGCCTTGCCTAAAAAAAGGCATTATGGGGGTGGCAAGAGCCTTGGCCAGTATACGAAAGCCTAAGGGTGACAGGTGCAAGCCGTCCCTAGCGAAGCAACGTGGCTAGTCTAGCATGTCATCCCAGGTTGACTGACACTGGATCCCCTTTGAATGACACCAATACTTTAGTCAATTGTTGAAAGTGATCATTTTGTCTTTATACTGTGGCCTCCTTCTTGGTGAGGGCAAGATGCTACTCAAGGTCAGGGTCATACCAACTTGGGCTACATGATCAGAGAGCTCCTCTCTCTTTTCATGTAGTCCAAGGAGGTACGTCTCAGGTCAGTCACACCAGCATGGACAATGACTGAGTCATACTTGTACTTGCTTTGGAGTGACCAGAGTGCTTACGTTATGTGGCGGATCCTGGCACCTGACAGGCAGCTTAGTGACCTTCTCCAGTCTGGTGAGCGGGACATCAGTGTGCTGGACAATAGTCCCGTATAACAAGTGTATTTGGTGCGTTGTTTGGCCGTAAGGGCTGTGACTGAGTAACACTGATTTTGTGAGATGTGATTTGTGGGTATTGTTGAGGGGTGGCTATTGCTTGGATATCTGCTTAGGAGGTCTTTGCTGTTTAGGCAGGTTTTTATTTAGGGCCTCAGAGTGTGTTTTTGTGTGTTTGTGTTGGGTATGCAGATGCAATAGGTCTGTGTGAGACTGGATTTGTGGTGCTGGTGTTGGTTACCTTTTCCTCCTGACTATGCCAGTCTTGGGTTGAGAGCTCTGCCTCTAGTTTGGCTGTGTAACTGCATCTCTCACATGTATAGAGTTTGTTGGAAGGAGGAGAGGGTTGTCTATGTACATAAGGCAATTGTAATATTCCCACAAAATTCCCAGATTCACCAGCTGGACTGGAGAGTAACCCTGAAACTGACCCTTGGACATACCAGATTAGTATAGGGAGCTGTTTTTTTTACTGATCAGATTAGGGAAGGGAACTGATTTTTCACTATCAGGAAGGACCAATTGGGAGCCTAATACTTATGAGAAGTCATAGTTGGTGTTTCCTTGTAAGAACTGAGCAAGTGCAGGGCTTTAGAAAGAGAACAGAGTGATTACTTTGAGAGTTTGAACAGTTCTAAGGGAAAAAGTGAAGAGCAGACTTTGTGGAGCCTGGAATAGTTTAAACCTGTTTAGGCTGCACTGCCCGACGCTGCTCAGTGTGCAAAAAGAGTTGTAGGGTTTTGAGAGAGATCAATGCCTATGTAGGACTCCTGGCTGTACTGGTCAATACAGGAGCTGATATCAAAACATTTTATATGTCACAGCTAGTTTGTCATAGCATTTTTTTCTGGAATTGACCAACTACAGAATGTCCTTAGATTTTTATTCTTTCCAAGTATAGAAAGACATGTGCATAACCGATCACAGTTTATTGCAAGGGAGTTCCGGGAAGTTTTTGTAAATCTGTGTTTAAGACTGATGTAATGTATTCTGGACTAAAATGTCATTGCCCAGCCAGAGATTATATTTCCCATTGTGGGCAGTATAGTGACATGTTTTGACTCTCACACAAAATACCTTCACGACTATTGAGCAATGGTTCTCTAATCATTGTCTCCTCCTCAACCCCAAGAAAACCAAACTCCTGCTCTTTGCACCCACTCACATGTCCTCCTCTATTAACCTCACACTTACATCCAATAATGGTACCCTCATCTCCCCAGACCAAACCACTAAACTCTTGGGTATTACTATTGACAATCAACTAAAATTTGACACTCATATCAACTCTACAATAAAAGCTAGCAACAGAAAACTTGGTTCTCTCTATAGAATCAAATCTTTCCTAACTCCCAAAGCTAAAACTACCATAGCTAGAACCCACTTAATCTCTACCCTACTATATGCTTCCCCCATTTACACTAACCTTTCTAAGTATAACCTCAACAAACTAGCTTCATCATACAACAACATTGCTAGATTTGCTACAGCTTCTCCTTATAGGACTCATTGTCTTAATCTTAAACTAGGCTGGCTAGAATTACCCTACCTAATACAATCTTACCAACTTACTATTGCCCATAAATCCCTTTATCACCCTGACAACACTCCTATGCTCTCCTCTCTCATACAACCCTACAAAAATCTGAAGAACCTACGCTCTTCTAACAAGATACTGATTCAAACTTCCCTATCAAATAACTCAGCAGGTGACTCCAGATTCTCCAATTCAGTTGGCAAAATATGGAACCAACTACCTCAAGACCTCACTACCATAACTTCACTCCCATTATTTAAAGCTAAACTAAAACTCTTCCTTTCCAACCACTGGCTATGCTCTTGTAACAACCCTGACTAACCATTTTTTTCCTTCCTGCCATCTGATTCTTTCATCCCCTTACTACTTTTTCTCAATTCCAGCTCACTAGAATATCATCTTCATAAGTGTGTCTGACTCTTTCTTTAAATAGATATATATCTAAATTTTTTTGTCAACTTCTTTCAATGCTGCAATAGAGTATCCTAGTTGTTCGTTCGAATTTTTGTTCCCTGCTAAGCCTCATATTGAACTCTAATGCATTTACAACTTGCAGCAGGTTCATTTATGTTTCTATAGTATTGTATATTTTTGTGTTTCTGCATTTTGGTTTATTTTTAACTTGTTTTAGTAGTATGTAGCGGAGCTTTTCTCCCCGGGCCTCCACTGAAAATGGACATGTATCCAGTTAGACTAGCCCGGTTAACAAATGTAAAATAAATAAAATAAAATAGGACTTAAAGCAAAATGTCAGGCATGCTAGTGAAGAAACAAATAAGCAGGTGGATAACAAGTACGACCAAAAACCAAAAAATTTAATCCACAGAGCGCGAAGAGAAGCACCGTTATCAAAGTCTGAGTAAAGCACGCTAAACACCAGAACATAAACGCTATTCACATCCGCGTTTTCATCTGTGTAACATCCAGACTTCTTCAGATGACCAGTGATAATAACATTCTTGTATACCTCAACCAATTAACTCATTAATTAATATTGATAGAAAACAATTTATTTAAGACTAAAAAAGCTAACTAGCACATACATATACAACTCTAACTAAAACTTCTTAAGTAGTTCATTAGATGGGACCATATAAAATTTTGCAGGAATAAAAAATGTATAATTCTATTTCTAATTGGATAAAATCATAAATATTCAAAAATTAATAAGTTGTTGCTAAAAGTGTTTACAAATACATATATGGAACTAAAAAACCTTTGTGTATTTCTTAAAAATCCAGTTTATACCCAGATAGTAAGGTTAACAAATTCTAAGACTGAGCAAAGGAATGTAGAAGTAATGAATAGAGAATTTTCAATTAGCTTTAACTTTGGAATACAATGCTCTTAACAATAATATAAGAAAAATATTTTTAAAGGAATGGGATAGGTTCATTAATATTACAGATATTGATAAATTGGAGGGAATTCCATCGAATATAATTTATAAAACTCCCAAAGTATTAGGAATATTTTAGAAAATAAGAATACAAAACCCACCTACAGTACAAATAAGGTAGGTACATACAAGTGTGGCCGCTGTTCACAATGCCCTTGCATCATGAATTTAGATGAATTTTATTTAGAAAGTAGAGATATATGGATTATTAATAATAGCTATTATAACTGTGATTCCAAAGGTTTAGTGTATATGGCCACCTGCACTGCTTGCAAATCTTTTTATATAGGGAAAACAGAAAACTAAAAAGGATATATGAGCACCTTAATGGCATAAGGATATGTAAAGACACATCCCTTATTTAAACACACTAAGGAATGTATAGGTGCTAGATACAGATTCATGGTGGTAGAACAAACGCAGAAAGATGTTAGGGGGGTCCCTGGGAAGAAAAAATTGAATATAGGGAACTTTGGTGGCAGATGACCCTGGAGGCATACAACCCACCAGGGTTGAACGAATACATCAGTATAATACCCATATTGAAACTGAGGGCAGCTAAATTGTGAATTTATGAACCAAGTTGTAATTATTTTAATAACCAACAGAGGGCAGCTTTGGGATATATTGATATGTACACATTCATTTATTCATTTTATACCTTATAATAGAGTAGAATTTGATGACCTTTTTAATATAAACTGGATTTTTATGGATTTTAAGAAATGCACAAAGGTTTTTTAGTTCATATATGTATTTGTAAGCACTTTTACTAACAACTTATTAATTTTTGAATATTTATGATTTTATCCATTTAGAAATAGAATTATACATTTTTTATTCCTGCAAAATTTTATATGGTCCCATCTAATGAACTACTTAGGCAGTTTTAGTTAGAGTTGTATATGTATGTGCTAGTTAGCTTGTTTTAGTCTTAAATGTTTTCTATCAATTTTAAGTAATGAGTTAATTGGTTGAGGTATACAAGAATGTCATTATCACTGGTCATCTGAAGAAGTCTGGATGTTACACAGACAAAAACGCAGATGTGAATAGCGTTTATGTTCTGGTGTTTAGCGTGCTTTACTCAGACTTTGATAACGGTGCTGCTCTTCACACTCTCTGTGGATTAAATGTTTTGGTTTTTGGTCATGCTAGTGAAGGCCTATGAACCCTGCATTTCAAACCAAAGTATAAAAAGGCTGTATGTGTCCTCCAAGATTTTATACCACTTTCAGGTAGTGGCAACAGGCTATTACACTAATACTGTTCTACCCTTGGATATTTCAATGCAGCTTGGTGCTAAATATGGCCCCTCTTGGGATTGTTTCAAGCCATCCAGTTTGATCCAGGTCACACAAACTTTTTTATTGGTGAAATGTGTCTTACTTCATATAAATAACATTCCTCATTTAACGACAAATGTTTAGTGGCATATTTATTTGGCTGTAGTGCTTGTTTGACTTGCTGTTCTCTGCCCGACTACTGATCTCTGCCTGCATTTGGTTTTGGATTGAAGTTATTCATTTTAAGGTTTGGTTACTTCTCTTTTTTTAATGCTGCATTTTGTTTAAATTTTTTGGGGCTAGGGTAAGTTAGAAAATTCTTTTGCAGATTGTGAATAACATTCAGGTAATTGGAAGAAGCTGAGAAATGGCATTCCTTTAACTACAAACATTTAATAGCATCTTTATTTAGGTATAGTACTTGTATGACTTGGTGTTGTCTGCCTAACTATTGCTGATTTGTCTGCATTTGATTTTCCTACCCACTCCTTTGTACTTTAAACTTGAGTCACCCACGCATACTCCAAATTTGAGTTTGGGAACTCCTCCCAATCCCATCTCATCAACTCATGCTACTGAGAACTGAAATAGTCTAGGAAGGCCCTCTTAGTGTTTTGTACTTGAAATATCGTCTGCTTCCTCCCTTTCCACTTAACTAAACTCACTTTTATTCAGTGGTGTATTGTATTTCTTCCTACTTAAGTGTTCAGTTGCATTTAATTAGCTACTTTTATTACTGCTTGTTAGTAGCCTGATTTACATTACAATTCTAAGCTTCTTGGTTTTGACTTAAAGATTTGGGCTTCAAACTAATTATCTTACATAAGGAAGGTTTGTAGTCTACACTCGTGCCAAGAAAGGTAACTTGCACCCCTCTGAGTTGTGGAATTGCTGGTTGAGGGCTTATTGTTTGTCCCAGAAGTGTTTTGGTTCTGGTTTAAGCACTTGGGCTTACAGGCCAGGTATCTTGCATTAAGGTTTGTGGTCTATACTCTTGTGGGGGAAGAGGGTAGCCTTCACCCTTCTGAGCTGGGAATTGCTGATGGCAGTTATTCTAAGCATCTTTGTATTGGTTTAAGCACTTGTGCTGCAAACCAGTTATTCTACATTACAAAATGTGTTTTCTAAATTCTTGCGGCATTACTGTGTATTTTATTCATTTTTCTAGAGCATCTAGTTTGCACATAGCCTAGCATGGTTCATAAAGCTCAGTCTCTTATTGACCAATTCAATATTTAACTTTTCCTTACTCCCTAGTGTATCGGTAACCATGGATACACACTTCCCAACTCTGACACAGAGTGGTATTCTGAGACATTGTAGCAATTGCCTCCTGTATACTAACAACCCACTTATTTCTAATAAAGCAGGTAAAGTATGCGAGAGGTATAAATACACTTTAATGCCGGAGACAAAACTAATCTTAAATGCACTTTAATGCTGGAGACAAAACTTATCTTATAGAGGGGAGACCATCTTGTAGAGGTTGTCAGTAATACTTGCACCATGCCTACTGCACAGGGTAAAGACCCTACACAACTTGTGTTGAGGCACTTACAGGTGACCTTCCTAAAACATTAAGACCTCCTGCGTAGTACATCCAAAGGGTCCTTGACCATCACACACTCTTGTTACTATGTGTAGCTGTGGGTGGTGTTTTAATGCTGTATTCAATGCCTGTACTGCTAATCCCTTAAGGCAAAGCAGTGCGGTCAAATTTCCTGATCATTGGTGATTCTGTAGTGAGGCACACTGATGTACCCCTCAATAGACTGAGTAAGGAGCGAGTCAGCTGCCTTTCTGGGATTAGGATCCATCAAGTCATACGTGGTGTCAGGTCATTGAAGCACAGGTAGCAGTATGACTGGTCATAGTCCATGTGGGTGTTGATGACCCAAAATGTACCTCCCTTGACCATGACGCAAGACCTACTTGAGCTCTCTGTGTCAGGCAAGTGAGAGCCTAACACGAGCAGTGTACCGCCTTCCCCAGGAATGCCACATTACCAACAGAGAATGATTGACAATTGATGCCACATTACCAACAGAGAATGATTGACAATTGGCTTAGCTTCTAGTCAGTCCAGGGGGTACAATATTTGATGGCTTGGGAGGCCATGGTTGATGGACCATGCTGCTGTGACAGGGATTACACCCTCATCCCTTTTTTAGGCAATGCCAAACTGGAAGGAATATTTGAAGGTGGTACTGCTCAATGCTAGAAGTCTTGACTTCACTCCCTGCAAGCCTTCATCTCACTGGAGAATGTAGATATTCATGTAGAAATAGAGATGTGGTTTAGTTGCAGAGTACCCCAGCAGTTACAAGGTTGTCATGCCTTTCACACCTTTAAACTAGCTATTGCACAGGAGGGAACGAAAGGTGGAGGAATCTGTCTATTAAACTTCCTCCTCTCCAGAGTAGTTGGTGTTTGAACCAATGGAAATCATTCATGTGCAACTCTCCATAAACAGGGTGTTGTACCATATGCTTGCAGCCTATTAGGTTCCCCTTAATGTCCCAGGAAACCCATACTACCTATTTCAATGTAAGAGTCCCTCACCATTCAACCCAATAAGATATATTCATGGGGACCTCAACTACCCACTATTCATTAAAAATATGCACAAGCCCAGTGATGTATAAACTTAATACCAACATCCTGGAAGAGTCTGTCCATTCTTCTACCAGAAGCGCACACATCTTTGACCTCGTACTTGCAAACGTGGGTGGCTGATGTTTCTCACCCAATGTAACGTCTTCAGTCATCACATCTGAACAAAAGGCAGCATTACTTTTAATGAAAATTAAATCTGGGAATCCAGCAAAATTAAATCTGGGAATCCAGCAAACCTGAACCATTAGGAACTGTTCCATAGCTAACCTCCACTAAGCAACACCTTGGTTAAATTCCAAGCACCCCTCCCCCCCCACCAAGCCCAGTAAATGCCATAGCACATGCTGAGCTATTTACAAACTCTGCATTATTGATAGCAGTATAGAGCAAGTTTGTCTCACTCTTAAGAATAAGACAAACTCAAAAGGCAAGCCACCTTGGTGGAACCACTATCTGTTGTACAATCAAGCAGGGGTGGAACAAAGCCATACACACTATAAAAGCTCCCTGACAAATGTAAACGAGCAGCTAAGAGGGTTAATGGCACAAAGGCTAAATTTTGACGAAAAATAGCTTTGCAGGCAAAGGACAACTGCAAAGCTTTCTGCAGCTATGTTCATTACCTCAGGGGAAATGCACAATAGTGCACAGAACTTGTAAATGGCATTCACCCTCACTGAACCAAAGGCCCATTGCTAACCTTTTGGCTGACAGGTTCAGCTCAAATTTCTCGCCCATTCCGCCCCGATAGCCCAAAGGAAATGCACACACCACAATGCCCCTAGCCATTACTAAGGAACAGGTCGTCAATGAACTTTCCAATGTCAAAAGCACTGCATCAGTGGGCATGTAACATTCTGGGATGTTTAAATGGCATACAGCCTGACTTCTCAGGTATTCTTGAATCACTTCATCTGGAGCATTCAGTCAGTATAAAATGGAATATGGGTACAGTCATTCCCCTGCAAAAAGGAGGTCCAAACACTTTTTTCTACTTAACTATAGGCCCATAAGTCTTACTAGCCTCACAATGCCATGAAAAAAAATCATGGGCATAAATGAGGCTGTAGGTGACTTTCAAAACACCGGCCCCACCACAATTCAGCTTTGTTAAAGGAAGGTCGTGCCTATTAAATCTAGACTTTTTTGATGGGGTCATCAAAGCATTGGATGAAGCAAAGACACTGCACACAGCTTATCTTGACATTGCCAAGGATTTTGATACGATACCCCACTTGGTCATTACAGACAAGCTCACTAATTTGTGTAAACCCTTTTCAGACACTGGATAGCCAGCTGGCTCACTAATAAGGCCTAGGATAGTGATGGCAAACCTGACACTTAAAGATGACATGCCATGATGTTTTGGGTGACATGTCAGCGATCAACACCAGAGTTACCAAAGACCTTACTTTTGCATTCATTGCTCATGTGAAAAGTGCACGGACTTATTTTGGGTTTGGGGTTTCAAAAGCTCTCTTGCATTTATTGCTCATGTGAAGTGCACTGAATTATTTTGGGTTTGGGGTTTCAAAAGCTCCTGGTACACGGAGTTCTCCATCACTGGCTTAGGAGGTCCAAATAGGTGAAGCCACCTCTACCAAGAGGCCAGTCACTAGTGGAGTCCCCCAGGGATCTATACTGGGCCCACTCCTTTTTTGCATCCATTTCTCTGAAATGGAAGTAAATGCTGAATGTTTATGGCTGGTTTAAGTTTGCAGATTGCAAGCTGGGGGTTGTCATAGACTCTCTGCAGACACCAACATTCTTTAAGAAGGTCGGTCTCTAAAGCCATGGTACTGAACTCCTCTATGATCCCTTTGGAAAGTCAACCATCCTGGCCAGTTACCATGTTGATATACCCTCAAGAGTAGACCCAGTGGTCGGAGATCTGGGTACATGTAGATAATAGCTGTATCTTCAGCTACCATGTGGCCACAGTGGTGAGTCGATCCTTTTATGTTCAACTTATAAGGTCCTAACATCTTGGTCCAGAGAGGTCATTAGCCTGCTATACTCGACCCTTGTCAAAGTGCTCCTTTTAGTATGTCCCTAACAACGCATATGCAGCAACTTTTAACTTTTAAAATACAGGATGCAACAAACCTGCCTTATGCACAGCATCTTAAATCCTTTTCCCTGTACTCAGTCTCCTATAGATTGTCGAAGTGATCTATACATGGCATCTGCAAACCCTGCACTTCTGAATGTCCTACATATTCGTAAGTCAGTGTACCAGAAATGCACTGTATAGGAACCTGAATTTAATCTGACTTGCAGAACATGCTGGAGAGACTGGTGTTGTCCTGGAGACTGCCCATGCTATGGAACCGGTTTCCTAGCCATATGAAGTAGTTTGTTGCCCAGTTTAAGTGCAACCTAGACCAGTGGATGGGGAATAAGAAATTTACACCGGGCTTGGCACCCATGTCCCTTGTGGACAGAGCTTATACATGCTTGGCTTTCAATGTCCTTTTTGGTACAGGGCATTTTCTTTCAGGAAAACTTGGCTATGCTTAGGCCCCTGGGTTTGTATAGGATGCATCTATATAGATGCTAGGCTATCTATGCAATCACTCAACTAATTCCTTGTTTAGCCTGAGTAGAGGACATACCAATAGCAACCCAAGTATAATGCTAAAAGTTGGAATGTGACAGTGAAAGGTTTGATTAAGTTTTGTACCTTTCTAAAAATGACAAACTAGTCCTCTGAAAAAAAGACCCCATTACTTGGGGTTGCTTCAGTCTAGGAGTTTGAAATAAGGCATGTATTTTTTTGGAGAAATGCATGATTTTTACTGCTATGATAACTCAAATCTATTTTAACCGGAGTTTTATTCTGAATCCAAAACAGAAGACACCATGCCCCCCAAGAGTACTGGAGCAAATGTCAGAGTGAGACTGACGGCCCTACAGACTATGCATTATGTTCATTTGCATGAAAGGCCAAATATGTTTAATACAGTAATCAGGGAAATTTTTAGATTACAAAAGTCATAGGAGTAAAATTCTACCCTTGTGTATTTAATGTGGCCAACTGCTGAAGTTGGCCCATCACTGTATACTTCAGTCAATGGAGTTTGAACCATAATGTGTCCAGGACTGAAAGCCTTGGCCATAATTTACAATATAAAAGGGAAGAAATGAGCATCTCGTACTGGTTTAGGATGTTTTTTGTGTTTCACTGTTGCAGTCATTAGATTTGGGTAATCTGCTGGCAGGTTGCCCTCAGTTGACCTGAATAATAAAGTCTTGGGTCCTGCGTCGGTTGCTGTCTCCTCTTCCATGACATCGGGTCGTCAGGGGTATAAAACATGCAGAAGATGCCATTTTATTCAGTCTTTCTTGCCGTGCGGTGCCCGAAGCAGAAGCAGTTCGCAAGTGCCGGCCGGCTCCTGAAATTTTCGTATAAGTGTCTGTATATTTTTGCTTCAAAATATTTTGGATCCAGATTTAATTACCCTGAAATGTAGTCTGCTAACAATCAGATTACCGGAGTTCACAAAAAACGCAAAGAAAGACCATCGAGGTCCAAAACCAGCAAAGCTTCTCCTAAGCCAGTTGCCGGTACTCAGTGAGGTGCTTTCGCAGCCCCTGATACCCCACTGCTCTTCACAGGCCTCTACCGAGACCCATATGGAGTCTGGTATGCCACGAGATTGAGTATTGAATCCACAGATGTTTCTCCCTTGGATGGGTCTGGAGCCGCTGAGCAAACACCGGCTTCTGAGGGTGTTTTCAGGCCTCAACATTTCTATATAAAGACGCCAGCTTCAAAACTAAGATCAAAAACGCCAAAGTCTAAAAAAATTATGCATGAGCCACATGCTCAGGCCCCTATGCCTAAAAAACAGATGATAAAAATGGCTGCGGACTTAATTACATTGATCAGGGGTGGGGTTCCCAACCCCCCCCACACCGCTAAGAGGACTAAGCAAGACACTGATTATGAATCTTCATATCGGGTTTCCATTTCTTCTGATTCCTCTTCTGATTAGGAATTTTCTATTCCACCCTATGAGGATTCAGATGCAGAAGAATCCATCCCATCTGCATCTCCTCCGGGGGATTATTCTTTCGGAGAAACCTTGCATACTTTAAGGGTACATTTTCATTGGGAGAGTCAGGATTTCTCCGAATCAAAAGAGGCTTAGGGATTTCCTTCTTCCTCAGCATTGGCCTTTGGCTATACCTCCTGTATTAGACATTGTTGATGTGTTTTCGGAATCAAGCATATCTCCTGATTCCCTACCTCCGGCTCCTTGTAAGCCAGACAGATATTACAGGGTTCCTGACTCCCACAAATTTCTATTAAAAAAAAAAATCCTGCTGCTGATCCCGAGACCATCTCACAGGGTCCCAAAGGTATAAAGGCGTCTACAGCCAAAAATCCTACCCCCTCTGATAGAGATTCCAGGGTGCTGGATAGATGGGGAAAGAAGGTTTATACGTCTGCAACCTTGGCAATTAGGGACTTAAAACTGTCAGTTTCATATGCTTAAATATCAACAGCATGTTATGGGCTTTTGAAACAGAAAATGATGATTTCTGATTGTGTGGAAAATAAAGAATTACAGGAATTATTGCATGCAGCAGAACAGGTTGGAAAGCATACTTTGCAATGTGATTTTGATTCCTTGGAGGGCTCTTGCAGGGCCAAAGTTACTGGATCTGTGATTAGAAGGCATGCCTGCCTCAAGGAGCAAAATCTGCCTGATCATGTTAAAGCTAAATTGTTGGATGCCCCTTTACAGCATGATACTCTGGTAATAAGGCAGAAGAGGTTTTAAAGAAAATGGAAGACAAAGATAAATCTATGCAAACTGTAAAAGATTTCTTACAAGTGCAGCAACTCAGGTTCAGTAGGGACTGGCCTACTAAAAATTGGTCCTATCCTGTGTCCAACAGAGCCTCTTGAGGCAAATCCAGGCACTCAAAAAAGCTCTAGATACCAATTGCAGGGTTCTTACGGGTCAAAGCAACGGGGTGCCTCCACCTCCAAATCTGTAAGAAATAAAGCACAACCCTGCAGTAAGCAGTCTCAATGATTTCCCTCTACCTTCATCAAGCACTTATCTTTTGGCAGCCCCCTTGGGGGGGGGGGGGTAGCACTTCATGCTCAAAATTGGCAGTTAATTACCCAGGACAAGTGGGTATTAATCATAGTATCCCAAGGGTACAGATTTCATTTCCATACTTTGCCAATTCCAAATGGCTGGCCAGATCTGCCACAAAATCAGTGGGCAGAAGCTCAGAAACAAGTTACTTCCCACATGGATATGGAGGCTATTCAACCAGTACCAGAACAGGAAACAGGACGGTTCTTATTCAAGACTGTTCCTGGTACCCAGAAAAGACTATGCCTGGCGCCCAGTACTGGACTTGTTGATTTTGAACATGTTCCTGGACATTCCAAAATTCAAAATGCTGACTTTACAACAGCTACTGCCTATGCTGGGCAGGAATGCTTGGTTAGTGACTCTAGACTTGAGAGGCATACCTGTATATCCCAATAAGGGAATCGTGCAGAAGATACCTCCGCTTCAAGGCAGGTTTTTTGCATTACCAATTCTCTGCACTGCCCTTTGGCTTATCTACTGTACCCAGGGTCTTTACAAAAGTGCCTGGCACCAGTAATTGCATTTTGCAGACAAAGAAGCATACAAATGTATCCTTACCTGGACGACTGTCTCATTCAAGCAGAGAACAAGGACACACTTCTTCAACATCTGGTGTTTGTAAAAAGGCTTCTAACATGCCTAGGGTACACAGTAAAGGAAAAGAAATCCCAACTGGTACCCTCTCAAATAATTACATTCCTGGGTGCAAGCTTGAATACAACTGCCCAGATGGTTTACCTTACGCCAGACAAAGGCAACTGACAACATACTTCAAACAGATGGCAACAAAAACCCAGTTATCTGCAAGACGCATTCTGCAGGCTTTGGGGTTCATGGCATCCTGCATTCTAACAATTCCATATGCAAGACTGCAAATGACGAAACTTCCAATGGTACCTAAAAAGTTTATGGAGTCAACATTGTCACAGTCTGGAAACAAGGATTCCTCTCATTCCCTGCCTACAACAGGAGTTTCTTTGGTGGGCAGAGACATGTCACCAAAACAAGGGACTGTCATTCACTCTACCCCCTGCCACCCAAACCCTAACTAGATGCATCAGACTATGCTTGGG
>NC_056748.1:42041201-42221201 GCF_019279795.1 Protopterus annectens | reverse complement strand
GTTGCTGCATGCATACACATGCAATGAAAGCAGACATCTTCAAAGTTAAAACTGAACAAGTGCATAAAGTAAGCATTTTAACAAGTCTGTATCTCTAGCAAGCTAACAAAAGCTCTTGCAGCCCTCTTTCCTCCTCTAAAAGTTTTACTGGCTGATACCATACCTCTCAACTGTCCCGGATTTTTTAGTCAAATTTTATCTCTGTCCCTCTGAATACCCTCCTAAAAGTAGTGACTTTTGGAGAAAAGGTAATTACACTTGATGACAATTACAGTATGAAGACAAGATGATCAAGTTCAACAATTGGCTTAAGTACTGGTGTCATTCAAAGGGGATCCAATGCCTTTCAGCCTGGGATGACATGCTCGACAAGCCACAATGCTTCGCTAGGGACTGCTTGCACCTGTCTCCCCTGGGCTTTTGGATATTGGCAAAGGCTCTTGCCACCCCCATAGTGCCTTTTTAGGCAAGGCTCAAAAGACAACCCCACCTCCATAGGTATCACAAGGGATAAGAAATTGAGTAATGCTACTCGGTGCCAGAAGTCTAAACCTTAAGATGCACGCACTCGAAACTCTCCTTAGCATGGAGAACATCAATATCTGTGTAGTAACAGAAACCTGGTTCAAGGCTCCTGAGAGCACCCCAGCACTACCAGGTTATACCTCATACCATGCTTTTTGGCCCCAAAACTTGGACCAAACCACAAAAGGAGGGGGAGTATCAATATTCGTCAGATACCCACACCTCCAGGTTGGTGGCACAGCACGAAGCATCAGAGACTATCCATGTGCAACTAACCATGGGTAAAACTGCCTTCCAGTTTATAGCCTGTGTCAAAGGAAAGAACAATGCAGCCAAGGTTCAGTTAAGGTTCCTTTATTCTTGTACAAGGAGACAAAAATGCAGTTCAGAGGTTTGACATTATACAGGAAATCCTTCATTGTTGTACTGTTCTGTAAGCCATTGCCCTCTAAGCTGGCTTAGTCAAATACAACTCTTAGCATTGTTCTAAAACAGGTGTTTACTAAGTTTTTCTGCTGATATAACAATTATAAATGTTCCCATGAGAAAGCTTGCTCAAAAACAACGTGGCCTTGCTGGTCACCGGCCTGTTACAATTCATGATTCTTTCTTGCTTTTGAGCACAAAGCATATACTGATTACAGCCTATAGTCTTGTCTAGTTCCTCTACAGCTGCAGTGTTCACTCTACACAAACAAGGTTATTTGTCTAAGTCTAATAACATTTTAGAATGCTTTATTGTTCTCTTTCCATAATGCTAGCAAAATCATCTGTTTCTCAGTGTGTGAACAAGGTCATTCACTGAGCTGACAAAAACCAAAGTCAGAAAGTACATGCAATTATTTTCAAGCCTGTAACAGAATAAATGTGTTAACCCTTTTAGGCTTCTAATGCAGCAAGCATAATGCTAATACATATATGAATACATATTTTACTATATATGTGAATACATATTTTTCTAACATTTCCCCCCTATTGACACTTTTATTCTGTTCAAAAGCATAAACAGTTTCTTCTCCTAACCTCTTTCACTTTGGATTTGCGGTTAGGTGAGTCATTTAGTTTTAAACTTCTGAAAGCATTTCATTTTCCAGCAATTTATCAACCTCAGTGTTTTGATGCAAGGTTTCAGATACTGACATGTTTATCAATTCTTTAATCCGTTTTTTTCATGCAGGGTATGCCACAACATGCGCACACTCCCAACAGGAGTATCCCCACATAGACTGCTATTAATATGTTCATTATGAAGGTGCTATTAATATGTTCATTATGAAGGTACCCCACCCCCCAAACAGATTCTGGAAAAGTCCGTCAGTGGGTTGGGGCCTGGTTTGGTCATGGCCGACACTTGCTGTATCACCTCAAGGTGGTTGTTTATCTCATGTTGATGATCAGGAATATTAGCACAACACTCTTCTTTGATTAAAGCGCATGTACCACCTCTCGCCGCTAGGGTGAAGTTGAGAGCCATATGGTTCTGGAGCACTACAGTTCTCATAGCATTCAGTTCATTAGTTATCTGTTCAAGAGCAGAAAAAGTTGCGTTACTCATTACTTTGAGAAGTTTAGACAGTTTTCACAGTTCCCAAATCGATTTTGCCGCTCCATATGCTGGTAATATGCCTGCCCATGATATGACAGCATCACTCAAGTCCATATGCGTCAGTTTGGTATCCACGGTATGATTATCTTTCCAGCCCGCCTTGATTCGTCCCACTGGATTCTCAGGCTTTCTGACAGGTTTCTTGGCTACATCTCAGGTATTTCGAATATTTCCCTGAGGCAAAACTGCAGTGTCGTATGGCCGGAGCCAGATACCCCAAAAAACAACTGTAGGACCAATTCTCAGGTAACCATTTATATGCTTTCTTACCGCATATAAAATAACAATCCTCTACCTTAGTTACTTTACTATGAAATGGCTGCCTGCATAAAACATTTTCCTATCTATTATAGACAGTTGCTTAAATAGTACAGGATTACGTTTTACTTAATAGTCTGGTGCATGGACTCGAGAAATGAGTCATAATTCGAATTACAAACTGTATCCATTCTGTTTGCTTTAGTATAACACTTGTAATGTACTGTCACATTACACCTACTCCAACCCACTTGAATTGTATCATTCTTATAAAAACATACAATTCCCTTTTGTGTTGCAGGCAAATACAATGCTACCTTATGTGCTTTGATAGTTACGGTTTCATAAACCAAATTTTCCCAGGTCTCTTTGATCCATAGGGGGACTGCAGTCATTAGTAACCCCCCCCGTATGCTGTTGGTATGGCTGTACAAACCCAGCAATTCAAAGTCTCAGCATACACACGTGTAATTGCCTGATATGTGTTAAAGTTCTGGTGCCAGTCTATGGTCGGCTCATCACGTTTATTCAGTTCAGCTGGTGTGGCTGGAACAAGGATGGGCCACAGCAAAAAGATTATCAGTACAATCAATAGGATAATCATGCAATACTTCTAGGGTTGTTCTGCATTCCTGTGTGCTCTAGATTTTGTCATGTTTAGTCTTTCTGTGGAACAGTAAGATTTTTATCTAGCTCAAAGTTTTTGCAAAGTTTAGTGTCAAATAAATCCAAGAGTATTTCTCACTGATCTTGACTGCTGTGGGTGTCGACAAGAGGACCTGGTAAGTTCCCTCCCACTTTGGTGAGCTCCAATTCTTTCGCTTGATGATCTTCACCCAGACCCAATCGCCGTCACTTCCAACGGTTGATTTGGCTCTTTACCTGAAACAGAAAACTGCAAAAGATGTTTAGAGTTCAGCATACGTCCCATATACCTTGCTAGTGTACAGTCTGCTTCCTGGTCTGTGGGCATGAGAGATTTCCACTAAGGGGTATAGTATGCCCTCCCAAATATCTCAAAAGGAGTCGATCCTTTCACATTTGGAACCGTTCTCATGCTCAACAGTGCCAGGGGCAGGCAGTACACCCAATTCTTCTGTGTACATCAACTTTCTAAGCTTATTCTTTAAAATCCCATTGTGCCTCTCCAACTTTGCAGATTGAGGATGATATGTACAGTGTTTTTTTAAAGAAGTTCCAAAATATCTGCTGAGTTGCTGTATAGTTTGATTTACAAAATATGTGCCATTGTCACTGTAGATCCTGTGCGGTATACCAAATCTAGGAATAATCTCTTTAACCAGAGTCTTTGCAACTGTAGCTGCATCTGGATTTTTAGTCGGAAAAGCTTCCACCCATTTGGAAAACATATCTAAAATGACAAGGCAGTAATGTTTATTTTCACATTTACTCAATTCTATAAAATCCATACAAATAGTATGAAACTGATACGGTGGTGTAGGGAAACTCCCTTGCTTGGGCTTTAATGCCCCCTGTGCATGATGTTTATTAAGTGTGGCATGATAAACAACATTTTTTTGTATAGTTTGTAAATCCATATGTAGTGGATACCCGGTTGACTAACTGTACCATCCCCCCTGTTGAGACATGGCATTGCCCATGGCTCAACAAAGCTGCATATCTAAACAAATTAGATGGCAATATTGGTTTTCCTTCTTTGGAGAGATGTACAGTCCTTCCTTGAGGAGTGCTCCTCACCTTACCCACTTCTGTTTTCCTGCCTGTGTAGTGAGTGTTTGCATTGTTTTCAACATTTCTAAGTCTAAAATCTCAGAAGGTTGTAATTCCTCGTTCAAGAGGAATGCTTCTGAGGCTGCTTGCTTTGCAGCTGTCAGCTCTCAAATTGCCTTTTGAAATCCTGTCTTGTTGTTTGGTGTGAGCTATGCATTTACAAATAGCTACTTTCTGAGGTAACTGAATTGCTTCTAACAAATCTAAAATTGTGCATGATTAATCTGTTTGCCAGTAGATGTCACCATTCCTCAATTTTTCCACTGTTGCGCAAAAACATGTAGAGTAGAAAAAGCATACTGGCTGTCTGTAAAAATGTTTACACATTTACCCTTTACTCAGGTACATGCCCGTGTCAAGGCAATCAATTCCGCTGCTTGTGCAGATAAGCTATGTGGTAAGGGTTTTGCTTCTATAATTTCAGTATCCGAAACTACTGCATATCCTGTTAGGTTCCATCCTGTAGGACCCTTTCTGCATGAGCCGTCCATGTAATGTCACCTCGGCATCATCCAAGGGAACATCTGTGAGGTCTTTTCTGGGCAGTGTCTTTTGCTCAGTTACCTGCAGGCAGCTGTGCGGTGTGCCATCTGCAGGAGTTGGGAGCAAGGTAGACTGATTCAAAGTTGTACAACGTTCAATTGTGATATGAGGTTGGCTCAACAAGATAGTCATACAGGATAGATGCCTAGCAGGGGAAAGATATGCTACCTTCTCTTGTAGTAAAATAACCGCGACTGCATGAGGCACTCTCAATGTGAGAGGGTGGAATAATACTACTGAGGCCGAAGCCTGCACTGCCATTGTGGCTGCAACTACTGCTTGTACACAGTGGGGCAAAGACCGCGCTACTGGGTCCAGTTGTGATAAATAGTAAGCAATGGGGCGTTGCTTGTCCCCATGCTGTTAACACTGATGTCTTATAACCTTGCTTACAATCTACAGTTTGGAAAAAATGTTTATGATAGTTTGGTAATCCTAAGACTAATGAGGATGCTATCAACTGTTTCAGTTTACAGAAAGCTAATTCTGCTTCTGGTGTCCATTGTATCAAATATTGCGCTGCCATAGGCTTTGGTTAACGGTGCAGATTACAAAGCATAGTTTGGGATCCAGCTCCGACAAAAATTTCGTACCAAGAAAGGACATCATTTCCTCCTTGGTTGTGGGTTTTGGTGCTTGTAAGATTGCTATTTTTCTGTCTAGATGTCCTACCTTCTTTGGAAATTACATATCCAAGGTATTTAACTTTTCTCCAAAGCTGCATTCTGTCTTTGCTTACTTTGTGTCCTTCAGCGGCTAAGAATTTCAATAATGCTATAGTGTCTTCCTTACAATCTTGCTGGGTGGGGGCTGCCAGCAGGATATCAACAACATAAAGTAAAATCTGGCTACCTTTCAGTGGGGTAAACCCCGCCAAGTTACTTGCCATCTCTTGTGAGAATATCGTTGGACTTTCACAATATCCCTGTGGTAGTCGCATATATGTATACCGTTTTCCCTGAAATGTAAATGCAAACAAATACTGGCCATCAGGGTGTATCGGTATTGAAACTAACGCACTGCTAATATCTACCACAGAAAAATATTTTTGTTGAGGCTTTAGATCATTCAATAGGGTGTGTGGATCTGGCACCGTAGGTGCCCTTGATATTACTGTGTAATTTACAGCTTGCAAATCTTGGACCATACACCATTCTCAATTTGCTTTCTTAACAGGGAATAAGGGTGTGTTACATGGTGAATCAGGAGATTCCACCAGTATCCCTTCCTTAAGTAAAGCTGCTATGATAGGTTTAATACCTGCTTCTGCATCTTTTCTTAAGGGGTACTGCCCTTTTTGTGGTCTAAATGCTGACTTTGGCGTGATGGTAACTGGTCCTGCTGTACGAATAAGTCCTACATCTGATTTTCCTGTTGACCAGAGTGTTTCTGATATATCTAATAAAGCTTTTTCTTCTAATAAGAGTGCTTTTCAGCTGTCCCCACTTGACTGCAAGTGTACAGCTGGGTGTGTCTGTGTTATCCAATTACATTTCTGTCTTTGTACTCCTTGTTGTGACAGTTCTATTTCTGCCTGCTTTTCCCATTTTGTGACTTTTCCTCCTAGGTCTACCCATTTCATATCCTTGTCCTTAGTTAAACTAACATGTGGTAATCAATTTGACTTGTACAGTGCAAAACTCCTGGGGCAATGAACAGCTAACTACACTGTTCCCTTTCATGTCCCAGTACAGATTATGCAATACTAATCTGTTTGCACGTTTTTTAAACAATTCTTGCTCATATTCTTTGTCAGGTCCTGGCATATTGCAATAATACGGAGCACAGTGCAACAGGTGTTGTATGTCAATGCAAAGGGAGGGGAGCTTACTGATAGCTACATTCATTAACTCTTCAGTTATTGCCCCAGGACCGGTTGTGACCACATCCTGGCTGTACCAATAAAATGTTTCACCCTCCGACTGCACTGCAAAAGTATTAATTTGTCGCTCTGCTTCCATTCCCTGCATAGTTGGAACTACTGCTATGCCAAATAGTTGCATAAGGTCTCTGCCCAAAAGGTTCACTGGGCATTTTGCAGAAACAACAATTTTACTTTTCTTGGTTAATCCTGAAACAGGATCTGTTATTGCAACATTATGGGAGAGAGGCTCCCGATACAGCTGTCCATTAGCTGCTTTCACTAGTATGTAATCATGTGATTCTGAATTCTCCGGTAGTTTGCAGGGGTGTACCAGGGTTTGTGATGCCCCTGAATCACACAGAAATTTGACTTCCCTCCCCTCTACCAGGAGTGTAACTTCTGGTTTGTGTCAGCCAAATAGAGCTCTAAGCTCAATAAGGCTAGGTCTAATATTTCATTTTCTTCACTATCGGTAGCTTCCTGCACTTCTCTTTCTCCTATGACATTCTCTGCTCTCTCACATTCTCATTTGTCCTTTCTCTGTTATTCCTATCTAGTGATTCTTGACTATCATATAGTCAGTCCTCACCCTCTTCATTTCTATCCTCCATTGCTGCCTTATTTTTCTTGCAATCCTTCGCCATATGTCCCTTTTTACCACATTTGAAACATTCACCCCTTTTCTTTCGCCCTTCAAAGTCCTCTGATCGCTGATCAGATTGTTTCGCTGGGCATTCTTCTTGCCCTTCTTCCCAGACTGTACTAAATAAACTTCTCTGTCTTCCACAGCATATACTTGGGCTTTCTTTTTCTTTTTGTTATTAAAATGCCTTTCGGCATGCCTAGCATATTCAAGCAGTGACTGTAATCTGCTTGTACGATGATCTACCATATGCTTCATAATAAATCTGCTTATGGGTGCAATACTGCCTTTTAAAAATGCATTCTTTAACTGCTGCTCATATGGGGAATCATGTGTCTGGTCTTCAGGAACCTGCATTCCACAATGGTTATTAAAACATTCTAATAATCTGGCATAATACCCATCAAAAGTTTCACCTTCTTGTTGGATGCATTGATTAATGCAAGTCCAGTCCGTCCTAGGCTTCCATTTCTCAGAGATTCAGTCTGTTAGACCTTTCACTTTGTTGTCTAACTCTGCGCTGCTATGTGGGAAGGGCTTAAGCGCAGTGTCACGAGGATTCCAGTTGCCACTGATCATGTGCCAATCTGGACCTACTATTTGTCTGACCACTTTTTCTACTTCCTCTCCATTTAAGTGAACCGAACCTCAAACCTTCCAAGTCTTCTAAAAACTTTCTAAAATTAACTTTTGGATGGGGAATTCCCTCTGTGGCTTTCCGGATATCTTCCGGTGTCCACGGTCTGTATACTAGGAGAGTTGGGTCCTGTCCTTGTCCTGCCTGAGGATTTGGTACTTCTATGAGTGGACACATCTCCTCTTCACTCATAGCCAGTGATTCTCTATTTGCTTGGTGCAATTCAATTCTCTCCCTTTCCTTGCGTGTTCGAAGTCTAGTTGTAATGGGATCTCTGACAAACTGCTCTGCTTTTGTAACACTTCTACCTGATGGAACAGCAGGGTATCGTGGGGGTGGACCTGCCTGTTCACTCACCTCATATTCCGGTAGGGGAGGTGGCGGGGCTGATGCTACCACTAAGTTATCCTCTCTATCCAAAAATAATGCCTTTGAATTTTTATTTGTTCCCTTCGGTTCCCTTCCTCAATCCACCTGTGTGCCTGAGGAATTCCTAATTTGCGCTGTCTTTTTACCTGTCCTTTGGAATCGGTCTTGTTTTAAAAGTTTGATAAGTGAGGATTTATCTAGTTTACCATCAAATTCATATTTATTAATCCACTTCGTGTAGTACTTAATGTTATCAGCACGTCGTGACCGCATGTATTCTACATCTTCGGTTAACGGCGGATTTTGGGGTCCTTTTGTACACTTATTACCCATTTTGTCCTAACCTTATGAATGTTACGTAACCCTTCTTTTTAACATGGTACCACAAAGAGTTTATAGTCCCTTCAGACTACCTGCCTACTTATTCTGTTTCCCTGATCTATGACAAGACAGCAATTTTTCTGTCCCTGGATTTACACACAAATCCTGACTGAACAAATACAATCAAGTCCCTGATCTAAAACAGAAAAAAGTAGAATCACCTTACCTGAGCCTCAGCAATTGATCACCCCGGTCCGATTGAAACCTGCCCGTCAGCTGCAGATCAGAAAGTGGCCGGCCTCTGTTTATACGACAATTCAGTCCGAGGTCTTTTCGAACAAGAACCATTTCTTCCGTATGGATTCAAGCCACCAGGCCTGTCTGATCCGGGATAACCGAGAGGTTTCTGGTCAACGAAGGACCAACTTGTCAAAGGAAAAATCAAAGATCAATGCAGCCAAGGTTCAGTTAAGGTTCCTTTATTCTTGTACAAGGAGACAAAAATGCAGTTGAGAAGTTTGTCTGACATTATACAGGAAATCCTTCATTGTTATACTGTTCTGTAAGCCATTGCCCTCTAAGCAGACGTAGTCAAATACAACTCTTAGCATTGTTCTAAAACAGGTGTTTACTAAGTTTTTCTGCTGATATAACAATTATAAATGTTCCCATGAGAAAGCTTGCTCAAAAACAATGTGGCCTTGCTGGTCACCAGCCTGTAACAATTTGTGATTCTTTCTTTGAGCACAAAGCATATACTGATTACAGCCTATAGTCTTATCTAGTTCCTCTACAGCTGCAGTGTTCACTCTACACAAGGTTATTTGTCTAAGTCTAATAACATTTTAGAATGCTTGATTTTGCTAGCATTAGGAAAAGAGAACAATAATCTGTTTCTCAGTATGTGAACAAGGTCATTCACTGAGCTGACCAAAACCAAAGTCAGAAAGTACATGCAATTATTTTCAAGCCTGTAACAGAATAAATGTGTTAACCCTTTTAGGCTTCTAATGCAGCAAGCATAATGCTAATACATATATGAATACATATTTTACTATATATGTGAATACATATTTTTTCTAACAGCCTGCTACAGACCACCCTCCCAAACCCAGGAACCCCACTTGGCCTTCCTGAGAACACTGGAAAATATGAAGGTCTCTCCAAACACCATTATATTGGGCGACCAACTACCAAACATAGACTGGGAGCATTACTCTAGCTCCAACACCCTAACCCAAAGGTTCCTAAAATTTATAAACTCAAATGCTATGGAACAACTTGTTACCACTCCCACAAGAGGGGAAACCATACTGGACCTGATCATCACCAACATGGGGACTCTATGCTCCAGACCAAAAGTGTATCCCTCACTGGTAAGATCCAACCATAAACTAATCTCACTGGATATTCACATCCCGACCCCACTCCCTGCCCAGAAAACCACAGTGAAAAACATCTCTAAAGCAAATTTCACACTCCTCAAAACCGAGGTGGAATCCTTCAAAGCCCCCGGGCCTGTGGAAAATACAGCCCAGACCGCAGAATCCTTTAAACGCATTCTGTGAACACCTTCAGGAATGCATGGATCATGCAATCCCAAATAAAACCAAGACCCAATCCTTCAAAGGCAGACGTCCTATCTGGTGGACCCCAGCCATAAACTATAAAATAGAAGGAGGAAGCTACTACATGATCCCAAAAAGGGAAGGCATCTCTGATCAGTATTGGCAAAAAACTATGGGCACTCATAAAATCGTCTAAGGCCAGCTTAGAGAGAAAAATTGCACAGGACACTAAGGATAATCACAAGGCTTTCTTTAGTTATGTTAGGAACCTGGGTGGGAATTCCCAGATATGCTCAGAATTAGTCCAGAAGGACAAATACACCAAACCCACAGACATTGCCAACATCCTAGCTGATGGGTTCAGCGCAAACCCCCCCCCTTCCCACCAAAATGGCAAATATCTATCCAAGCAGAGTGCTGCCCCCCTGACATCTCAGATGCTCAGGTAAGAGCCGCCCTCTCCACAGCAAAACACAGCATCAATGGGACCAGACAGTGTCCAAGGCTGCATCCTACATGAACTCCAAGAAGAGCTAAATCCAAACATAAAACTACTGTTCATTCTCAGCCTTACTACAGGATATGTACCCAAAGAGTGGCTTACAGCAACAGTGGTCCCTCTCCACAAAGGTTGGTGCCTCAACGGATCCTGGAAGCTATCAACCTATAAGCCTGACTAGCTTGGTCTGCAAAGCTATGGAAAGGATCATCATGGACCTCATAAAGATATTGGGGACCTACAGACACTGGATCCTATCCAGTTTGGCTTTAAGGGCAGATCCCGCCTCTTAAACCTGGTTGATTTCTTTGAAACAGTCACCAAGGCCATTGATGAGGGGAAGGTGGTCCACACAGCCTACCTGGACCTTGCAAAAGCCTTCAATATAATACCCCACTTGGGCATTATAGATAAGCTCACCAGCTTAAATATAAACCCTTATGTCACTAGATGGGTTTTAAACTGGCTCAAGGACAGAACCCACATGGTTAGAATTGCTGGAGCCATGTCAGACTCCAAGCCAGTTACAAGTGGCATCCCACAAGGCTCAGTCCTGGGACCTCTCTCTTGTTCGGTATATATTTCTCTGAGGTACAGGCCAACATGGAAGGACTGTGGCTGACCAAGTTCGCAGATGACTGAAAACTGGGCACCATAATACTCTCCAGCCAACACAAGCATCCTCCAAAAGGGTCTCAGAAACAGACAACTGGTGCCAGAGCCTTGGCTTCAAGCTAAACGCCAAAAAGTGTATAATCATCCCCTTTGGCAAAAACAGTGCCCACAAATTGCCACATAGGTGGTAATTAAGTACGGAAGAAGTAATTGGGGACCTGGGGACCCAAGTTGATAGCAATCTCTCATTTGACAACCACGTGGCCAAAGTGGTTAGAAAAACATTTTATATAGCCCACCTAATCATGAAGGGATTCGCATCTAGATCAGGGGAGGTCATCATGCCTCTTTACTCATCCCTCATCAGGCCCGTAATTGAGTACAATGCCCCTTTTGAGATGTACCTTACCAGACACCTGTAGCAACTGGAAAGACCCCAAAAGTACCTCACCAAGAGGATCAAAGGGCTCAAACAGATGCCATATGCTGCCCGGTTAAAGAAACTCCAGCTTTACTCAGTGGCATACCACCTGCTCAGAGGCTATGTGTGCCTGACATATAAAGCCATGTCCAACCCGGAATTAATGGACATGCTGCACCTCAGAAAATCCAAATCCCATCGAGCTACGCGCTCGAGAGACTTGAACCTCAGCACTGAAATAGGACATGCTGGAGGGACAGATTCATAACCCAGGGGCTCCCTTCACTCTGGAATAAAATCCCAGTCCAGGTTAGGCGGAGTCCCTCAATTCCTCTCTTAGAGGAATCTTGAGTGGATGGGAGATCGTAGATTTACCCCGGGTGGTATCACTTCTGTGTCACTGTTAGACAGAGGCACAGTATACTAACCTCGAAAAAGGGCATAGCAAAATTAATTTAAAATAGGTGGCGAAAGCCAAACACACTCTGGTTAGGCTTATAAATGCTCTAGGGCAGATAGCCTAGTATGAACCTATGAACAATTAGACTTATTCTGTCAGTGTCTCAAGCTAATAGCATTAAGTATCCCTCGTTGCCCATTGTTTCTGGATTTGTTCCTGATTCTGTTGATCTGTCCATGAGCTGTTGATGGCTTTGGCAGATCCTGTAAGAAATGTGCTCCTTGCACACCTTTTGAGTTTAAACTGTCAGGTTCATGTACCATTCTTAATTGCATGATTTGTAAATGATATGGCTGAGTGATGCAAAATGTTGACTAAATCAACTATGATTGGACAATAAACAATGCCAGTTTTAATTACAGGCAGACTTTCCAGAAAACATAAGCCATTGGACGTCTTCTGAATTATTTCAGCTTGACAGATTTTCCTTGCACCTTTTCAAAATAGCATTAAGCTGCTTGTATGTGCAGTGACATCATTTGCTTAAAACATTTGATACACTGTTGTATAGAACTATTATCTCTAATATGCGAAACGTATCTATGCTATGTTGTAAATAAATGCATACCGTCTGACAAGGATTGGCTGAAAGGGAACAAACTCTACGACTTACCTCTGTACGCAATTCAAGAAAAAAAAAAATACGTTGACTATTGGTATTCCTTTACTCCTGGGTGAAGTTCACGTCAGTGCTATTTTCTGAAAAGGACTGATCCAAAACGTGTATTCTAAATCTGCACCAATGGGGAATAATGTGGCCTTTGGAGTACTTTTTGGCATTTTAAAAATGTCATTGAGTGTGCCTTATATAAAGATCGGCTGGGCTTTCTGTATTGGAAAGCTCTGGCTATTTTTACTGTATGAGAAAGGGATATCCATGCTCCACTGCAATGTTCAGATCTCCTGCTCGGCAATTGGGATGTAATGTTTCCTGTGCTGCTTCACTTTTTTTCTAATGTAATCCGTCTTAACCTCACCACTACGAGTGTTGAAGTGAAAAAAAAGTTAGTTGTCTTAACTTCATTGAATCTGTCATAATTTCCAAAAGTCATGAAACCTAGGTAGTGTTCAAAGCAACAAGCCTTTGTCAGAAATACTCAACAAAAAATCAAATATTTTAATAATAAATCAATTTTTATGTACTTAAAAAAAAAACAAAAAAAACTAATGGCTCAGAAAAGTGCTTTGCAAAACAAGTCATGACAGTTCATGTTTACAGCCCCAAAACATGTTTATGCAATGAAGACAAATAAAAACCATACAAAAAATAAAGTAGTGGCTGAAGTAAACTGATGTATGAAAGCGTGCATGAACGCTGACCAGTAGGGTAAATGGGGGAATTACATCAATACTACACTGTAATAGCAGCATGAAAATGTTTTTGTATTTACTGTTTAAATCTCTGATGCAAAAAAATCTAATGAAGCAGAATTTAGCTCATCTATGTTTATGTACATTCTACACAATTTAATTTTTAGTACTAAAAATAGTTCCTCATTCCTTAACCTTTACAAATTTACGTAAGCTACCACACAATCTAAAGGTCTTTTAGGGAATTTTTTGAGGAAATATTTTTAGTACTAATTAATGCTAAATATATAAAATTGTATGGAATGTGTATAAATGTATACAAGTTGTTTAATGTCCATCCTGCTTTTTTTAAATGTCTGGTGTGATGCAATAAGTCTAAACTGTAAATTCAAAACTCATTTTTTCATCTGCTATTACCATGTAATATTGGTGTAATTCTCCCATTTACCATACTGATGGACACTCGTACACATGCGCACACCTGCACACGTTTATTTCACCTATTATTTTCTGTACTTTTGTTTTTTCTACTAGTTTTCATTGCATAAAAAATGTTTTAGGGCTGTAAACATGAACTGTCATGTGCACTGACACTTGTTCTGAGCTGTTTAGCTTTATGCACATGGATGGATATTTACTAGTTTAGGCAAATGTATTTTTTATTTAGGTGTTCTAGTTTATGGTTAGCTGTTTTTTTTCTTGGTTTTAGTTGTCACATAGCTAATGAAAGCTTTATTGCATTAGGTAGCTGAAAGAAATTTTAGTTAAGACTTTGTTTATTTTATACTTAAATACCTGATTTGGATTTTTAAATACCTGATTTGGAATTTTGGTTGCAAGTGGGTAGTTTTCCTTAACTAAATCAGTAGTGTGGGGGTGGGTACTTGTTCTAAAATGCTGTTTTACGGCCTTGTTTATACTGTTTGCCCTGAATAGGCTGGTTTAATGTTAAACAATGCATACATTTTCACACCTACTTTTAAGTATATAAAAGCTGTTCTATTTAACATTGTTAAAATATTCCCTTTTTTTGTTGCTGAAGATTTTGTGAAAGGCTTGTTGCTTTGGAACACTACCTGGGTCTTGTGGTAAAACTGAGATCATCAATGAAGTTTTAAGACCACTAGTTTTAATTTATTTTTAATGTTAGGATGCTCCATGCTCTCCTAGAGCATACCTTTTAACCACTTGGGGCAAGACATCTGGACAAAGCCATAAGTATGTTAGACAAAGGCCCAAAAATGGGGACAATTGTTTAAATATTGCTCTTACAAACTTAGAATAACAGGTTTTACATTAGTATGAAGTGTGAAACTCAAATGTTTCATTATTTTAATATCTGTCTTAGTCATCTGCCACTAAATTTGCAAGAAAACCAAAATTTTTGGAAAAGGGGCCCAGAGGCAAAAAACTGGACATTCTGCGAAAATCTGTGCAGTTGAGAGATATATCCTAGAGGTTTCTGGGCCTTGTTTGTTTTTCCTTTTTTATAGAAGCCTCCCATGAGGTTGTAAAGCCACTCAGTTTTACAGACTTTCTGATTTTATTTACAATTTCATTTTTCCAGACAATACATTGTCCAGAAAAGGCAGTCTCATTTCCTGGAAAGCCCCTTAATTCCGGACAGTCCAGAAGAATTCATGACTATCTCCTATGAGAGAAGATGAATAATCCTGCTACAAAGTTTCAATTGAGCAAGGACTTTAATGTCTCTCTTTGTAAGAGAGCTGGGTCTAAAGTTACAAACTTTTCTGCTCATTGGTGTTTGGTGGTACCCATGAAATTGCAAAAATAGGAATATTGGGTAATTTCCTTGGTGTGGAGAAGCATAACATTTTTCTTGAGTCTAGACTGGGACCATTTGCATAACTGGGTAAAGTCCTTTTGTATCTTTTGTGGTTGCTGTGGTCATTGCTGGATTGTAGAATTATATTTGCATACGTAACCAGCTTTAGTTGTTGCATTGGGGAGGTCATTGTCAAATGGGGAGAATAGCTGGGGGGGGGGCGCACGAACAGATCCTTGTACGCATGCATGGATGAAAATGTTCAAAAAGATCTGGAATCAGTTCTGTAGGTAGCCTTGTTTAAACTTTGAACCACTGAATTTTTTTAAATCTGTTCATCTTCTTGAGCAGTATGTTGTGGTTTACAGGATTGCAAGGCCTGGTCCTATTGACACAAGGCCTGGTCCTATTGACACAAGGCCTGGTCCTATTGACACAAGGCCTGGTCCTATTGACACAAGGCCTGGTCCTATTGACGCAAGGCCTGGTCCTATTGACGCAAGGCCTGGTCCTATTGATGCAAGGCCTGCAGCAAGGAGACCTTTAAGTCTCAAATCTCAGTTGCTGTAAAAGCGTTGAAGGAATTGTAAGTGATTTCAAGCATCCCACAGCAATCCATAGCTGCTAATGTTTTAGTATTTTCAAATATTTTATAGGTGCGGCAATTAAGGCAAATGAATGTGTGCATAAAACTAAATGGTACAGATACCAAAGTTAATGTGTAGACATTTAAGATTTTAGCAAGGTCATCTGAATCCAGCAGAATGCAACTCTGAGAAGTTTGCATCTTGGTTTCTTGAGCAGCGATTTAGTTTTGAGCATCTCTTGTAAAGGGAAAGTAGTATAGAATGCAAGAAGATAAAATGGAGAGGTAAGTGTCATTCTGATTTTGAGACTGAGGATCCTGTGATTTTTTTCCTGTGATTTTTCTGTTATCTTGCTAATGGAGAATTATGAGAAGTGTCCATAATCATTGGCAAAGTTGGAGAGGTTGAAGGGTGCATGATTGAAAAGTTGGATAAGTAGCTTTGGCGGAGTGAAGTCTTGCTTTTCTAGATCAGGGAAGTATTGAGGAAGTCTTCCATACCTTCCATACGTCATCTCTCGAATCTCATTTTGTTCTTTAATCTCTGAAGTTAACCAGGGATACACCTCTGCTCTACACTCCCTTTGTCTCTGGGGATTAGAGCCTTTTGAATTGGAATAAGAACTGAAAAAAGTTTAGACTAAAGGAACTGGCCGAGCTGTAAAGGCTAAACCAGCAGTACTAAGAGTATTGATGCTGGGCAGCATGCATCTTGCAAAGGAATGACCTGAGACTATTTGGAGGATTTTGTGGGTAGGGAAGGACAAGAGACTTACCTGGCCTTTGACAATGTGTCTGCAGTAGTCTGGAAATCATTCCATGAGCAATGCGAGTATGTCCTTGTTCCACTGTACTCTGCATTCAAAGTACAGTGACCCCCTATGGTGTGTACCTAACCAGGCATTTGCAAACTAGAATATCCACAGAGGGTTCTAACAGCATAGATGGCCTAAACATGTCCCATGAGGACTGCCTCCAAAGCCCTTTCTCTGTATTTTCTCCTACAGATTATTCTATGCCTGGCCAACAAAGCATTTTCAGATCCCTCTGAGCTGTTGCACATCTGCTAAACATATCAGAATTACCTGATCTAGGGACCTAAAGCTCACAGCCTAAATAAGACACATTTGGTGGAACAGGTATGTCTCAGAATACTTCTCTGGAATAGATCATTCATCCAAATGAAGTAGAGTTGTTCTTTAATGCAATTCAAGCATAACTTGGACCTGCAGATGGGAAATAAAAAAAAATTACCCCTAGTCTGTCAGCCATGTCTCTAGACAGGTAGCCTATAAATGGTTGACCACCCATGATCTGTCCTATATGTATCATTAAAATAATAACACTGGGGTACCAGATCTTATAAGATGGATTTAAGGAAGTATGACTATGCTTAAGGCCTAGTAACCACCCATGACACTGACCACCAAGAGATGGGTGTAACAGTGATATGGGTGAGAACCCAAATGGAGAACTTATTGGTTTGAGGTGTGTGCATTTGTTACTTTGGAAGAATTTTTAATAGTATAATTGCTCAAACATCACATCTTATATTACATCTGTTAATGAACATGAAGTAATTATCTGCAATAAAGTTTAAGGAACAAATGTCATCCTTCACCCAGGTTTCTGAACTGGATAGGATGTCAGGGTTTTCTGTTAACCAGGCCTCTAAGTTTACCCATGTATTTAGGCTGTCTGCATTTAGGCAGGCAATCCGGATGCCTTTGTTTCTTGCAGGATTGGAGCTGCCTTGGGGGTATAGCTGCTGGCCCTGGGTTAGTCTGGTTATCACCAGATTTAACTAATTTTAGCAAAAAGACAAGCTTTGTAAGAGATATTTGACCTTTTGTAAGATAGTTTTCAGATTTTTAATAGTGTTGGTACAGGGAATAGTTTGGGTACCTAGAAGAAAGAATTTTAAGTGTCCATTTAATCTGTTGTAATTAAGCTGATGCAATGGGCTTGTAACAGCATAGTGGGTGATATTGCTGTGTTAGAACTGCAAAAAGTAAGGGATGTACTTAACATGTAGTGTCGGTGGCACAACAAGTAGCACACTTAAATTTAGTGCTGGGAAATGAGTGGGAATAGAACCCACAACTTTAAGTACATGAATTAATTCCCAGTACTGACACTGCTATGTAGCATAAAGGGTGGTGCTGCACATCTAAGTGTGCCATCCTTCGGATGAAACATTAAACCAAGGTCTCATTGCCTCAGTTGGTAACTCATGAACAAAATATAAACGGTGCTCTCAAACAAGCAAAAAAAATCCAGTTACTTGACCACTAATGATATTTATTACAAATTGTAATAACTGTGAGTGACAAGTAGCAGCTTAGATTTGTTGGGGTGGGGGTTGTGATCACTCTTGTTCCATAGGAACATGTACATCCACCTATTGGAGTAAGGGAAATTCCCAGATGCCTGGTGAAATTCACCTGGTATAAATACCAATTCTGGTCTCCTGAAGACATTACTAGCCTAGTGAGACCAACAATAAATGAAATGTGTATGGATAAATTAAAACTGGTACTGTGCTAACAAACCTGAAGGTTAGTCGTACAGGACTTGTGCTAACTGACCTGAGGCGTACCTCCCTGGATTACATGAAAAGGGACATAGAAGTGCTCTCTGATTTATGTAACCAAGGCAGGTATAATCCTAGCCCTGAGAAGAATCTTACCCTCACCAAGAATGATACCTCAGTTTAAGGATAAAATGATATATTTTAACAATTGGCTAAGTTTCTGGTGTCATTCAAAGGGGATCCAGTATTTGTCTGCCTGGGATGACATGCTTGACAAGCCTCAATGCTTTGCCAGAGATGGCTTGCACCGGTCACCCCTGGGATTCAGGATACTGGCATAGGCCCTTGCCACCCCCGTTGTGCCTTTTTTAGGCAAGGCTCAAAAGGCAAACCCACCACCGTAAAGTACTAGTGACAAAAAAAACAAGGGTCATGCTGCTCAACACTAGGAGTTTAAACCTCAGAATGCACTCTCTCTCGAGGCAGTCCTCAAAATGGAGAACATCGATATCTGTGCAGTAACAGAGACCTGGTTCAAGCCTCAAGAGAGCACCCCAGCAATTCCAGGCTTCAACTCGTACCTCACATTTTGGCCACAAAACCCAGACCGAAATACCAAAGGGAGGAGGTGTATCTATATATTCATAAATGATGACCATCCCTTCTGACTGGTTGCAAAGTATGATGCCTTGGAGATCATCCAAGTGCAACTGACGATGGACAAAACTGCAATCCAGATTGTAGCTTGCTACAGATCACCATCCCTGCCCCAAGACACCCACTCCTCGTTCCTTGAGGTACTGGAAAACATGAGGGTCCAACCAAACCCTAATACTAGGTGATTTCAATTACCCGAACATCAACTAGGAAAACTATGGAAGCACCAATACCTTTGTTCAGCGCTTCGTGGAGTATATGACTCAAATGCCCTGGACCAGCATATAAACACCCCCACAAGGGGAAACAATATACTGGACCTTGTCATCACCAACATGGGGGACAAGTGCTCCACACCTGAGGTAAATTCTGCATTGGTCAGATCAGACCATAAACCCGTCACCTTAGTTATCCACTTACCACCCCACTCCCGCAAGGCAACAACAATGAAAAACTTCTCCAAAGTTAACTTTTATGCTACTCAAGATGGTGGCAAACTTTGTTACTCCCATGCAGAATGTCAATATGATTGAATCTGCTGTATCCTACACAAAAGCAATCTACAAGCACTTACATGAGTGCATGGACTATGCTATCCCAAATAAGACTAAGACCCACTCCTCGAAAAAGAAACCAGTCTGGATCCTGGCCATAAGTAAGCTCTGTAATAGAATGAAGAAATTATTACAAAAAGAGTAAAAACACAGGAATGGAAGTGCTCCCAACCTCAGCTATAAGCTAACAACCCTTATAAAATCCTCTAAGGTGAGCTTTGAAAGAAAAATCGCAACATACCTCAGACAACCACAAAGCATTTTTTTTAGCTATGTCAAGAACTTAAATAGCAACTCCGATCTGCTCTGAGCTACAGCATAATGGTTCTAAATTCACAGACCCAACTGATATCGCCAACATATTGGCAGATAGGTTCAGTGCAAATTTTACCCCACCCTCACCCCCTAAAGGGACCATATCCATGCCAGAAGACTGCTACTCCTAAAATTAGACACCCAGGTGAAAACGGCACTCTCCAAAGCAGAAAACACAGCATCCATGGGTCCAGACAGCATCCCAGGCTGCGTGTTACATAACTCCAAAATGAATTAATCCCTCACCTTAATACCATGTTCAACCGCAGCCTCACCACACACTATGTGCCCACTGAGTGGCGTACAGCAACCGTTATCCCACTCCACAAGGGAGGTGCCACCACTGACCCCAGGAACTACTGCCCCATCAGCCTGACTAGCCTCGTCTGCAAGGCCATGGAGCGCATTGTCATGGGACTCTTAAATGACATTGGGAACCTACAAACCCTAGAACCTACCCAGTTTGAGTTTGTAAAGGGAAAGTCATGTCTCCTAAACCTGGTTGACTTCTTTGATGTGGTGACTAAAGCAATAGATGAGGGCAAGGTGGCCCACACAGCATACCTTGACCTTTAGAAGGCCTTCAATAACATCCCCCATTCAGGAATTGACAAATTTCCCAACCTAAATAGCAACCCCTAAATTACAAGATGGGTTGCTTACTGGATCAAGGATAGAACCCATTCAGTAAGAATAGGAAATGCTAGATCCAACTCCAAACCTGTGGCAAGTGGAGTATCACAGGCTCCATCTTGGGACCCCTCCTGTTTGGTATCTACTTCTCTGAGGTACAAGCAAACATGGAGGGACTATGGCTAACAGTTTGTAGATGACTGCAAACTGGGTGCCATAATTCAGACTCCGATGTAGACGCCCTCCAAAAGGGTCTCTCTGATACAGATATGGTGCCAAAATCATGGCCTCAAGCTAAATGTCAAAAAGTGCATTGTCATCCCTTTTGGAGAAAAAACAAGTACCTATGAATTTACAACATAGGTGGCAGCCCACTTAACATGGAGAGTGTGATAAGAGACCTAGGTACTCGGGTGGATAGCAACATCTCCTTCGACAACCATCTCGCTAAAGTGGTTAGAAAATCCTTCTACATGGCCCATCTTATCACAAAGGGGTTTGCATCTAGGAAAAGAAGTTATTGTCCCCCCCTCTACTCATCAGTCATTAGACCCGTTATTTAATATAATGCCCCATTCAAGATGTACCTTACAAGACACCTGCAACAACTGGAGAGGCCTCAAAAATACCTCTGAGGATAACTGGCTTTAAACAGATGCTGCATGCCATGAGGCTAAAAAAACTCACTGTACTCAGTCGCATACCGGCTACTCGGAGGTGATCTCTGCCTGACATAAGGCTATGTCAAACCTAGAATTGCTGGAAATGCTCCACCTAAGGAAAACCCAATCCACCAGAGCTACATGCTCAAGGGACCTAAACCTGACCGCAACAACTTGTTGGAGGGACAGATTTGTGTCCCAGAGACTCCCCTTGCTCTGGAATAAGGTTCCCGTACAGGTGAGGCAGAGCTCCTCATTAGCACTCTTCAAGAAGAATCTTGAGTGGATGGGAAATTCACCCAAGGAATAACTTCTGTGGCCTTGCTCGACAGAAGTGCAGGTAACTAAACCACGTGGGAGGCGAAAGCCGTAACATGTTGGCTAGGCTTAATCATGCCCTAGTGCCAGTGGTCTAGTACCTACCTATGAACGTATGAACCTGTGTGCTAACTAACCTGAAGGTTAGTCATACAAGGACTTGTGCTAACTAACCTGAAAGTTAGTCGTGCAGGGACTTGTGCTAACTAACCTGAAGGCTAGTCGTCCAGGGCGCGTGCTGCCTAGCCTTGAAGGCTAGTCGTCCAGGGCGCGTGCTGCCTAGCCTTGAAGGCTAGTCGTCCAGGGCACAGGGGTAAACAAAAGTATTGCAAATGTCTGCCACCCAAACTGTAGACCAAAAGGGAAAGAGTCTAAAATGTTGAAGGTGTAGGTAATTTTTACAGTATGCTGAAGCAGAGCTAATCTGTCTACCAAGATTTAGTAGTATTAAAGTGAGAAGTTGGGAGATCAATACTGTCTGCCACTTGGATTGTGGAAAGCTGCCGTATGCAAGAAGAAATGATAGAAATACTGCAGCATGAAGGTGCAGTAAAAGTGAAAGGTCAGCCTAATTGCTACTGTGGTGATAGAATAGTGTCCAACAATGAGCACACATGGACAACAATGAGCACACGTGGACTGAAGTGCTGTGCAAATCTCAAAGTGGAGAGATGTTATTAATATAGGTCTTGTAGAATTGCCAATTGGTTCAATAGGTGTGAAGGGAAGATTTGTAGGGTCATGAACTTAACACCATATCCCTGTCCCTATTCGAGCACAGTTTGGATCTGTGGATGGAAAACAGAAAATGTACCAGAAAACTACCCTCATGTAGTAATGGACAGAGGCATATCCTAAATGCTTTATGCCATACACTAATCACCTGAATGTATCTATGGTATGATCCCAGTTACAGGGGTAATGTATAATTATTGACCAAATGGTGAGTAAGTCCAGTCTAACACCAAATGGGATTGGTTAATTTGAGCACAAAGGGGAAAATGACTGGCTAGGCTTCAAATGGCCCACAACGGTAGCTACCCTAATACTTGACTATGCCTATTTCAGGTGGAAGAATTGGGAGAAAGTGTCGATGGAGGCGATATTGTGAGGATGATGCATTTTAATGTTTGTATAGACAGTGTAAGGGTGTAGATTGGATTAGCAGTTTGAGGAATGTGTTTGTAGCCAGCTGCTTCGTTTTAAAAGGTAAAAGTGGGTGCCGAGCAAAGGTGTATAGTGCTTTGATGTGTAGCTTAAAGATGTGGGTGGATTATGGCAGGATGTTTCAGCTGTTTGGTTTACTGAATGGAGGCAGGGGGATTAGCTATGTGATTGTAAATCTATTGAGAGGGCTAGGTGGAAATGGAGATAGTATAGGGAATGTAATGTGCCCAAGCCCCATGTTTTGTGAAACCAGGTGACCACCCAGTAAAACACAGGTGCTATGTCCTAGGTGCCAGTGTTATGAAGGACTTTATTTGTGTGTAGATGAGAATGAAGCTGAAACTAAATGGCAGGCATCTGAGGTGAGAGTAACAGGATATGGAGGAAATTTTAGAGTTGTATTACAGGGGTAGGGCTGTTTTGAGTGCAGACAGGGAAGGTTTTGCAGAAGATGAGGAATCGTCATGGAATGGTGGGATAGTGCTAGGCAGAGTGAATTGAAGTGCTGCCAAGTTACACGAGTGGCATCCTGCAGTAGAACAGTTAGTCTAACTCGGCTGATGTAAAAGGGAAAGCAAGATGAAATGGGGAACCAGGTTATCAGAATGTCTTAAACCAGATTCACTGCAGGCTAAGGAGAGGGGGCATTATACCATATCTGCACAGTTTTAATAAAACTGCCCATTATCTTGAAATGTAGCCAGAAATAACTGTCCATATGGTCAGTAAGGTTACCCACTGTGTCATTAGTCTGTGGCAGAATGAGTTCCATGTTAAAATTGAATAAAAAAATTATTTTTACATGCAGTATGATTTTGTATTTTTAGTATTTAAATGGTTAACTTGCTTTTTGATGTCAGTATTGCATAGTAAGTAGCCTAAAAATGGGAATTAAGTGTTTGGCTTTATTTGAATTGACATTTCTTGTCCAGAATTCCCATCAGGAAGCCAGCTGTCATTGCATATGGTGGAAATTGGTAGTTATGCTGTCTATCTTCAAACTACCTTGAACTCACCAAATTACTAACTGAATAATTTTAGATCACTAGCTGTGAACAAGCTTCATTAGTATAGATGTATAAAATGTTGGCGTTAATTTGTGTGACAAGGTCAGCTGGTGACCTAAGGACCTGGAAGGGAATGGAAAAGAATGAAGGGCTTTATATGCTTACCTCGTGTTGGTATGTGGGTGGGAGGATACAGCATGTTTGGAGGTGTTACACCAGATGTTCTTCGTCTTTCACTGTTGCAGTCATTACATTGGGTTATCTGCTTGCAGGTAGCACTCAGTCGGCCTGAAAGTCTCTGGTCCTGCGTCGGTTGCTGTCCCTTCCATGACATCAGGTCACTAGGGGGTATAAAACATGCAGCCGATGCCATTACATCAGTCTTTCTTGCCATGCGGTGCCTGAAGCAGAAGCAGTTCAAGTGCCGGTCGGCGGACTCCTGAAATTTTCATTTTCGAGTTTCAGAACCGAAGTCTTCAACTAAAGCTAAGTACCCCGTTAGGGAAGCTTTTTTTCTTGCTCCTTACCGATGTCAGTAAAAGTTAATAATTGCATTACTTGTGGAAAGCAAATGCCTCAGTTTTTCATTTGTACTGTATTCCTTGCCTAGGCCCTGACCACAGTGTACCTTGCTGTTGGTTTTGTGCCTTATTTAATCAGCGCACTATCTGTCTATATATTTTCACCTCTAAATATTTTTGTTCTCTGTTTAATTATCCAGAAATGTCATCTGTTAGCCATCCGACTACCGGGATTCCGAAATAAATGCTAAGATAGAGGCCGCCGAGGTCCAAAACTGCCGACTAGGCTTTGCCAGTTTGCCGGGACTAAAGTGCTTTCGCAGCCCCTAATACCCGCTACTTCTGATTTGCAGGCCTCCGAGACCCATTTGGAGTCCGGTATGCCAGGAGATGCTTCAACTATGGAACCCGCAAATGTCTCTACCTTGGATGGGTCTGGAGCCGCTGTGCAGGCACCAGCTTCTGAGGGTGTATTCAGGCCTACGGACTTGCATATTAAACTGACGTCTCCCTCACTTAGGCCCAAATCTCAAACCATGCCTAAAAAAGCGACGCCCAGGCCACATGCTCTGGCCTCTATGCCTAAAAAACAATGGCTGAAGATCTAATAACTCTAATCAGGGGTAGCCAACCCCCACCCCCTTCTCAGGGGTAGCCATTCCCCCCTTTCTAAGAGGCCTAAGACCGAAGTTTATGAATTTTCTGACTAGGATTCTGATTTTTCAGACTCTTCTGATCTGGATTTTCCCTTATCTGCTTGAGGATTCTGATGCAGAGGACTCTATTCCACTGGGAAAGCCAGGATTTTCTTGACTCAAGAGGTTCAGGTATTTCTTGCTCCTGCCTCAGCATAGGCCTTTAGCTATTCCTCCCGTAGTAGACATTGTTGATTCTTTTTCGGAATCTAGTTTGGTCCCAGATTCTTTGCCTCCTGCTCCCAGTAAACCAGACCGTTACTACAGGGTCCCTGAGTCACACAAGTTCCTTTTTAAAAATCCTATTGCGGATCCAGAGACGATTTCTCAGGGGCCCAAGGGCATTAAGGCTTCTACTGCTAAAAATCCTACCCCTTCTGATGGACTCCAGGGCACTGGATAGATTGGGCAAGAAGGTTTACACCTCTGCAACCTTGGCCATTAGGGCTTTAAACTGCCAGTTTCAGATGTTAAAGTATCAGCAGCATGTTATTGGATTGCTTAAACAGAAAATGATGATTCCTGATTGTGTGGAAAATAAAGAATTACAGGATGTAATGCATTCTACTGAACAGATTGGAAAACCTACTTTGCAATGTGGTTTTGATTCATTAGAGGCCTCTTGCAGGGCCGCTGTTACTGGGTCTGTACTCAGAAGGCATGCTTGGCTTAAGGAGCAATTTTTACCTGATCATGTTAAAGCTAAATTGTTGGATGCTCCCTTAAATCAGGACCGCCCGTTTGGCAACAAGGCTGAGGAAGTTCTTAAAGATGGAAGATGGAGCTAAATATGATGCAAACTGTTAGATTTCTTACAAGTTCAGCCTCCTAGATTTAGTAGGCACTGGTCCTCTAAAAATTGGTCCTTTCCAGCCCCTTCCAGGTCTTCTCAAGCCAAACCCAGACACAGCAGAAACCACCAAGTTTCAGTCCCAGGGGACACACAGGACTAAGCAGTGAGGGGCCTCCACTTCCAAATGTGGGAGTAATAAGACTTCCCCCATGGTAAACTGTCTCAATGACTTCCTTTTAAAATTTCCAAGCACTTATCAACTGACTGCCCCTTTGGGGGGAAAGCTTGCTCTTCATGCAAAGAACTGGGAGCTCATTACCCAGGACAAATGGGTTTTAAATACTGTCCACAGATTTACTGTATACAGATTTCACTTCCACACGTTGCCACGGGTGGCCGGACCTACCCCCAAATCAGTGGGCAGAGGCCCAAAAACAAGTACTTTCTTAAGCATGGGGGCTATTCAGTTGGTACCAGAAGAGGAAAAGGGACAAGGTTTCTACTAGAGACTTTTCCTGGTACCCAGAAAAGACAATTCATGGTGTTCTATCCTGGCCCTGTCTACTCTAAACACCTTTTTGGAGATTCCAAAATTCAAGATGCTGACTCTTCACTAGTTGCTTCCTAAGCTAGGCAAAGATGCCTGGTTGGCAACACTCTATTTAAAAGAAGCATACCTGCACTTCCCAGTCAGGGAATCTTGCAGAAGATGCCTTCGCTTCAAAGCAGGCTACACACACTATCTGTTCTCTGCACCCAGGGTATTCACAAAGTGCCTAGCTCCAGTTCTTGCATTCTGCAGGCAAAGAAATATTCAAATATACCTTTACCTGGACAATTGTCTAATTCAGGCAGAAAGCCAGAACGTACTTTTTAGTTAGCTGGCCTGTGTACAAAAGGTTCTAACCTGTCTGGGGTACACCATAAACGAACAGAAATCTCACCTGGTACCCTGTCAACAAATTATATTCCTGGGAGCAAACTTGAATACAACTTCCTAGTAGATGGCTTACCTCACTCCAGAGAAACAAATTCATTTGACAACCTACTTCAAACAAGTGGCCACAAAACCCCTGCTATCTGAAAGACAAATACTGCAAGCCTTTGGGGTTCATGGCCTCCTGCATTCTTCTAACTCCATATGCAAGACTGCATAGGATGAAACTACAGTGGTATCTAAAAAGCCTATTGAGTCAACATTCCCACAATCTAGAAGCAGCGATTCCCATCGTACCTTTCCTCTCCTAGAGTTCCTCTGGTGGGCAGAGGCCTGCCACCAAAACAAGGGACTACCTTTCACACCACCCACTGCCGCCCAAACCCTAATAGATGCATCAGACTATGCATGGGGGGCTCAGCTGGCAGGGAAGTGCATTCAGGGCAAATGGAACCCAAGTCAAATGCACCTGCATACCAATCAAAAAGAAATGTTGGCTGCAAGGACCACGTTCTTCCAGGACAACTAATGATGAAGACACCACTGTTATGTGGTACATAAACAAGCAGGCGGTACACATTCTTACCCCCCTCTGCAGACTAGCTATGGCATTGTGGAACACAGCCTTGAACTACCAAGTGCACCTACAAGCGCAGTTCCTGCCAGCTAAATTAAATGCACTGGCAGACAGACTAAGCAGAAACCTCATGGAACCACACGAGTGGAAATTGGAACCAAGGATTTTCAATATGCTGACAAGCAAATGGAGGAGCCCAGATAAACCTATTTGTCTCTCCCCAGAGCTACCAATTGGACAAATTTTGCACAAGGACTCAACCCAAACAAGCCTGGAAAGTGGATGCTTTGTCCTTCAGCTGGAAAATTGTCAGTCTATGCCCCCCCCCCCGCCTCTGCTTTCCAAAGTACTACTAAAAACCAAACTGGGCAAACCAAGGATGATTTTGATTGCTCCAGACTGACCACACCAACACTGGTACCCCCTCCTGCACAGTGTCACTGTTTTTCCCCATGGCCACCTGCCTCAGACTCCTTCCCTGTTGTCCCAGCAGGAGAACCAGATTCTGCACCCTCGGCCTCTAACACTGAACCTTGCAGCCTGGCTAATTACACTACCTAATCTCTCCTTTACCATCCCTCAGCAAACATGTGATATTTTAGAGGCAAGGAGGCCTAGTACTAGAAAATCTTATGCTGAAAAATGGAAAAGATTCTGTGCCTGGAACCAATCTCAAGGGATGAGCACAGCAGTGCCCAATTTACCTCAGATTTTACAATAGTTAACTGAGATGCTTCACAAGGGCCTGTCTTTTTTTTTTCCTCCATTAAAATCCACGCCTCTGCCATTTCAGCTCATAACACAGAACCTCCCCTCTTCTCTCATCCACTGCTCAAGCAGTTCCTCAGTGGGGCCAAAAATTTGAGACCACCCAGGAGAGCTCCAACCCCAGCCTAGGATCTTTTCTTTGTTTTGGAGAAACTCGCTGTACCTCCTTTCGAGCCAGCTGCTACTGCGGACTTAAAATTTCTTTCTTGGAAAACTGCTTTCCTTTTAGCAATCACTTCTGCAAGAAGGGTATCTGAGTTACAGGCTCTTATGGCAGCGGAGCCTTTCATCTTTCATGCAGACAGGGTGTCCCTCAGAACCAATCCTTCATGCCCAAGGTGGTATCCAGTGTGGCTCTTAATCAGTCCATTCATTTGCCAACCTTCTTTCCCAATCCACAGAACAAAGGGGAACAGATGCTGCATTCCTTAGATGTGTACAGACCACTTAGATTCTACTTGGACAGGACAAAACCTTAAAGGAAATCTGAATTGCTGGTGGCATTTGCTACAGGGGCAGAGGGGAAGGCTATTTCAAAGCAAACCATTTCTAAATGGATAGGCCATTGCATTAATTTCAGCTATAAACACCATCGAAAACCTATCCCCCAGGGGATCAGACCTCACTGCACCAGGGCTGCATCTACCTCTACAGCCTTTCTCAGAGGCGTCCCTACCAGGGTCATCTTAGAAGCTGCTACCTGGAGTTCTATACATACTTTCATCAAGCATTACTATTTGCCAATTTTCTCTAAATCCAGAGCTGGCTTTACCAGTGCAGTCTTGCAGGGCCTTTTAGCTGGTTCTAATGCTATTTAAACTCCTCCCAGCCACAGCTTTGGGAATCTACCCAAATGTAATGACTGCAACAGTGAAACACTAAGAACATAGTACAGTTGTGTACACTTACCATAAATGTAGATGTTAGTGTATTCACTGTTGCAGTCCTGGTTATCCTCCCTCCAGCCCCCTAACTTTTGGTTATGCCTCTACTTTCCTTTGCTATGCTTAAAAGCTTTTTAGTATAGCTGCTTTTTTGTTGGAGGTATATCATTGTACTTTTATATTTAATTGTTTCCCATTAGGGGGGAACCTGACATCTGGGGCAAGAAAAACTGATGTAATGGTGTTGGCTGCATGTTTTATACCCCTGACGGCCTGACATGGAAGAATGGACAGCAACTGACGCAGGACCCAAGACTTTGTTAATCAGGCCGACTGAGGGCTACCTGCAAGCAGATAACCCAAATGTAATGACTGCAACAGTGAATACACAAACATCTACATTTATGGTAAGTGTACACAACTGTACTTTCTGTTACTGATCAGGGATACATCCACAATTTGACTGTGGAAGCAAGGATTTTTCAGGCTTAAATTAAGTGGGTAGCAGACCATCTTGATCTACATTACAAGTACCTAATATTAAAAAATCTGAAGGAATACACCCACTTGTGCTTCTGTATCACATTGCATCAGGTGTGACTTTTCTCTGGCTGTTGTGCCAACCCTTTATTAAAACGATTATAGTAATTATGGTATTAAGCACACCACAACCCACAATGAGAACAGTTTGTACTGCTTCAAGACAACCATGCCTTTAATCTCAGCTGTTTAATAAAGAATTAACTCTGCTAAAGAAGAATTTCCAGTTAAGTAAATCCATTTCTGTTCAAAATGAAATTATTGAACGTGTAAATGCCCTTACCTTGTACGCACCAGTAAGCCATTCTATATAAGAGTGTGTATTGCTTTCAAAAACAGCTAAAGGCAATTTACAAAATGATTTAGCGGATTGTAAAATTTTACAGCAGAGATGGAGGTACAAAGTAGCACCATTCTAGATGTGCCACTTTATGTATCTGAAAGAAGCTTAATTTGATACATATAATGCACCTTGTTTTAGTAATCGAAGTACTGTTCTCAGCCATTATCTGTAAAACTGACCGTGCAGAGTGAAGTAATCTAGAAGCATAAATATGGAAGTAGCAAAATCTTCATTGTGGCATGTGCTGTACACGTTTTCATGCTTTTCTTCACAAGGGAAAACTTTAAGCTGAATAATTTATATTAATCTTAAAATATTTAGGAAAATTAATATACCCTTTTGAAAAGGGTACTTTCCAATCATTGACTAAAGTGATCATTGAAAATGTACCTAGTACTGGCTTGATTGGGTGAGGAACATGGACTGCAGTTTATTACATGAGCAATGTAATACAGGTAGGTTCCTCTGCCTATTGAGGAAGAAAGTATAAATATTCTCAAGGACTCTGGCACCGTGGATGTGCAACAAGGTCTTCAATGCTACAGTCTATGAAGATGCATCATGTGGCGTACTTTTCCCAGCTCCCTCCTGTTAAGATTATTCAGTCTTACAGTTGAGTACTCAATCCAATACCAATGGGCAGAGAGCACATGGACTATCCCAAGGTGGAATACCAGCACATATAGGTTCATAGGTTTATACTAGGCTATCTGCCCTAAGGCATTTATAAGCCTAGCCCAAATTTTTGTGGCTTACGCCACCCCTTATATGAAAAAATACTGTGCCCATTAGTTTGTTGTGCCTCTGTCCAGCAGTGACACAGAGATGATTCCTGGGGTAAACCTACAATCTCCCATCCACAGGTCAAGATTTCTCTTGAACAGAGCCAGCGAGGTGCTCTGCCTCACATGGACCGGGATTTTATTCCACAGCATAGGGAGTCTCTGAGTGATAAATCTATCCCTCCAGCACATCCTATTTATGTCCGTGCTAAGGTTTAAGTCGCTTGCTCTAGTGGTTTTGGTGGATTTGGATTTTTTGAGGTGGAGCATGTCCATTAATTCCGGGTTGGACATGGCCTTGTATGTCAGGCACATGTCACCTCTGAGCAGACTGTATGCGACTGAATAGAGCTGGAGTTTCTTCAATCTGGCAGCATATGACAGATTTTGGAGTCCCTTTATCCGTTTGGTGAGGAACTTTTGGGGTCTCTCCAATTGCTGCAGATGTCGGGTGAGATGCATCCCGAATGGGGCATTGTACTCTATCATTGGTCTGATAAGTGAAGACTACATGGGAACAATGACCTCACTAGATCTGGATGTGAATCCCTTCATGATCAGGTGGGCAATGTAGAAGGTCTTTCTAACCACTTTAGCAACGTGAGTGTCAAAAGAAAGGCCACTGTCAACCTGTGTCCCCAGGTCCCTGATAACCTCAGTGGATTGCCACCTATATGGTAGCTTGGGGTTACCTTGTTTTTCCCGAAGGGTATGACTATACATTTTTTGGCGTTTAACTTCAGGCCATGGCTCTGGCACCAGCTATCTGTTTCCGTGAGTCCCTTCTGAAGGATATCCATGTCCGATGCACTTTCCACTATGGCGCCCAGTTTGCAGTCGTCTGCAAACTTCGTCAGCCGAAGTCCTCCCATGTTGGCCTGTACTTCTGAGAAGTAGATGCCAAACAATAGGGGGCCAAGGACCGAGCCCTGTGGGACACCACTTGTGACCGGCTTGGAGTCTGACATAGCACCAGCAACTCTAACCCTGTGGGTTCTGTCCTTAAGCCAGTTTGCAACCCATCTTGTGACATATGGGTTTACATTTAAGCTGGTAAGTTTTTCTACAATACCAGAGTGGGGTATTGTGTCGAAAGCCTTTGCAAGGTCAAGGTAGGCTGTATGGACTGCCTTTCCCTCATCAATGGCCTTGGTGACTGTTCAATGGCCTTGGTGACTGTTTTGAAGAAGTCGACAAAGTTCAAAAGGCATGATCTTCCCTTGAAGCCAAACTGGGTCGGGTCCAATGTCTGCAAGTCCCCTATATATTTGTTTATGAGCTCCATTATGATCCTCTCCATAGCTTTGCAGACTAGACTTGTTAAGCTTATGGGGCAGTAATTACCAGGGTCCGTAGAGGCACCGCCTTTGTGGAGTGGGACCACAGTTGCCGTACGCCACTCCTTGAGCACGTATCCTGTGGTAAGGCTGAGATTAAACAGCTGCCTTATGTGCGGGTTTAATTCCTCATTTAGCTCATGTAGCACACAGCCGGGACACCATCCGGTCCCATTGATGCTGTGTTTTTAGCTTTAGAGAGAGCAGCTTTCACCTGCGCATTTGAGATGTCTGGGAGGCTACACTCGGCTGGGATAGTTATCCCTCCTTTAGGGGAGGGGGGTGAAGTTTGCACTGAACCTGTCTGCCAGTATGTTGGCAATGTCTGTGGGTTCAGTGATTTTTTGTATCATTTTGGACTAATTCTGAGCATATCTGGGAGTTTCCACCCAGGTTCCTAACATAGCTGAAAAAGGCCTTATGATTGTCCTTTGAATCCATGGCAATTTTTCTCTCAAAATTGGCCTTAGTTGATTTTATGAGAGCTTGTATATTTTTACTAATAATGATCAGGGCTGACTTCCCTTTTATGGATTTTGTTCTATCATGTAATAGCTTTCTCCTCATATTGTTAAGTTTGTTAATGGCTGGGGTCCACCAGACTGGACGTTTGCCCTTTGTGGAAAGAGTCTTGGTTTTATTTGGGATTGCCTGATCCATGCAGTCCTGGAGGTGTTCATAGAAGGCATTTGTAAGGGCTTCCGCAGCTTGGGTTGTGGTTTCCACTGGCTCAGGGGCCTTGAAGGATACCACACCAGTCTCGAGTAGTGTGAAGTTTGCTTTAGAGAAGTTCTTCACTGTGGTCTTTTTTGTTTGGGGTGGGGGCGGGATGTGGATTTCCAGTGAGATTAGTTTATGATCAGATCTCACCAATGAGGGATATACTTCCGGTGTGGAGCATTTTGTCCCCATGTTTGTGATAATGAGATCTAGTATATCTAGATACACAGGCACACACACACACACACACACACCTGCAGATGCAAAAACCTGCATCTGTGCATGCACACATCAGTTTGCATGATTGCCAATGCATTTACAGTGCTCCTCCTACTGGATGAGGAGGAATTGGGAGCTCATGACAAAAGCCCATGTGGATACAATGATGGACTTCACAGCACCCAAGTTGAGAGCCAGATGAACACATGACCCATCAGTTCTAAATGCTGCAGCACTTTGCCACCAATTATAAATCCCAATGCAGCACATCAAACACTGTACTGTATATAAATATGCTATGCAGTATCGTGCTGATCTTTTAAGTGTATATGACGCATGTCATGGGCTTTATATCTAGTAAAGTCTTTGTACACGTTCATTAGGTGCTTCATTAAGACTTGCATATTTTGCTATTTTGGAGCACTTTATTTGAATTGTGCACATACTGGACAATCACTTCATTGCTATTTAATTTCATGCTTTCACGTGACTATCGAGATTTGAATTCAGTGTGGTTCTTGCTTGGATTCTGACACATGAGGGATTCCTTTGAGATGGCATGCTCACTTTATCGTATGAATCTAGCAAATCTTGTATGTGATTCTGCAGACTAGAGTCCTAAAACAGACTAAAGAATATGCCCTTTTATCCTCTGTATGGTGATCTTGGAATTTGGTATACATCAGTCGGGAGGCTGTGGAAGGCTTTCCTTCAATAAAATTTCTCATTGCTTTCTGAAAGAGTATAGTCAAGAAAGCAATGCTACTGTGTAACCTGTAAATATAGTTTCTACAGCAGACCTCCCTGTAATCCTGAAATGAGTGTACTTGATCAGTGTTTTTAGTCCAATTTCTGAAATCCTGGTAAAGATGCATACAAAAAAAACTAGGGCAGCAAGGTGGCATCTACAACGGGACGTGATTTGTTAAGCATTATAGTGAAATGGTCAGCATGGGATGTGCAATGTTGGAATTGAATATTTACAAAAAGTTATGAAAAGGAGGAAATTCTACTGTACAATTTTTGCTTTATTAATGTGATTCAGGTTTGGGTGGTGTATTCAAGTAGGGGTTTAGTGAACCCATTAAAACATGGGTGATGTGAAGACCTTGAGATGAATGCTCTTTCAGGAAAGCATTTCACTATTCCTTATAGTTAACTGCATTAATTTCATAAAAGCTGTGTAACCTATAGGTAGACTGTGACACAAGGGAAATGCTGCCAGTCCAGCTAGCTGGGTTTTTGTATATTCTGTCATTTGTGAATATTGATATGATTTATACATAACAGTATGTTATATACTAAGCTAAAATGTAACCACAGCATGCCCTGCTGACTTTAGAACAGAAATGCATATAAACTGTATACTTGTGCAAATCTGTTTTTAACAGTAAAACCAGAGCATAAAAGGGTTAACTTGCAAAACTTAATAGTTGAGGTTGTTAATTTATAGCTGAACGATAACCAAGAGAAGTTCTCTGCTTCAGTGTAGCAGACAATGTCTAGAGCTAGAAGTTTTTTGTATTGTCTTGGAGAGAAGTAATTAGGTTTGAGATGTGGAAGTATTTTATGACTTTAAGGATCTGCAAACATCTTAGATGTATTTTTCACACACGTGTTAAATTCTGTTAGTTTCTGACAAACAATTAGCCTGGAAACTGAAGTCTGGTGATAGTGAGGTCTTCCAAGCTAACCCAGCAGTAATACTTGATATTAATTTACGAACTCGGAGACCAGGCATTTTATATTTTGCCCTGGACCTAGCAAGAACATCACTCATCACCATCTGCACTTGCCTTGCTGCAAGTTTTTTTTTTTTTGGGCATACTAATGCTTTCAGATATACTGTAGTAAAGATTACTTTAGATGTTTTCTGTATTTGAGACTGTCCTGTAATGTTTTAAATACTTGTGATTTTGAACTCTGAAGTTACTGGGATTTACTGAGCATTGTCTTGTGGTTTTATTAAATATATTTAAACTTATCTTTGTGGCTGATGTTTGTGCAACATATTTAAGCTTTTAGAGTACTTGCATTACACTGTAGGATTGGACACCTTTTAAGGGCCGTACAGTAGCTAAGTAGTGGTTGGTGGCAGTGACCATATAGTTTGGGCAGAATGGTCTGTCTCTCTCTCTGTCTCTGTCTCTCTGTCTCTCTGTCTCTCTGTCTCTCTGTCTCTCTCTCTCTGTCTCTCTCTCTCTGTCTCTCTGTCTCTCTGTCTCTCTGTCTCTCTGTCTCTCTGTCTCTCTGTCTCTCTGTCTCTCTGTCTCTCTGTCTCTCTGTCTCTCTGTCTCTCTGTCTCTCTGTCTCTCTGTCTCTCTGTCTCTCTGTCTCTCTGTCTCTCTCTCTCTCTGTCTCTCTGTCTCTCTGTCTCTGTCTCTTGATTACCGAGCCAGTGCAGGGGCATCACATGGACAGTGTCATCTTGTACAAAACATTAAGGCACAATGTTGCTTCTGATCAGTAGCATAGCTAGGGTAGGGCAATAGGCACAAGTGTTGGAGGGGCCCCATTAATTGATCTCTAGTGCAATACTGGCTTTTAAAAGCTGGTATTGTATTGCCTTTGCAGTCAAACCAGAACACTGTAGTGCTCTGGTCTGTAGCAGCTGCTTACTACATTGCAGCCAGCAGTTTGCTACAGTTTAAAAATGTCTTTACTAAAACCTGAGCTCTGTAGCACTCAATGCAAACAGGTTATAAACTGTAGCAACCATTTTTGTTTCAATGGAAGATCTGGAGTGGGGGTGGCATAGAGCGAATTGTAATAAGCCAATCTCTTACAATCAACTTATTGGAGTGAAGTGCTTTTCTCTTCTGAATGCTACTGCACTGTATTTACATTTTAATTGAGCATTTTCAGCACACCTAGTTATGTGTATTCCAAGGAGCTGTAATGGATGAGCAGGTAATGGTACTCTGTAGTCCTCTGCAGACTTTGCTCAGCCACACTTCTGAGACACTTGGATGTCTGCAAAATAAATACCAGAATGAATTTGGCACTGATGCCTTTGGCACCACATTTGTTGCAATTATGTTCACAAAGGGTAATAATTAGGATTTATTTGGATAGCCAATTTGCAATCCAGTGGGCAAAGTAGGAATTTCCATTATTTTTTTCACCTTATAAAAATATAAACTTAAACACAAATGATGCAGTCCTCATGCATGGTGAATTTCTTACTGTGTGAAACGTCAGGTTAAAATGTATGTACCTGGAACAGACTTCTATAGTGCAAGCTAGTCATTTATATTTTTGTTCCTTCATTTGAAATTTACAATCTATACTGTCCTTGTATCCTTTTTGTATTTTTCCATTACTGTAATGAAGTCCTCAAAATCTCTGAAAACACCATCTACATGCATTAACTAGCTCTAATCCATTTTACATCTACCCTTTAGCCTTCCTGTTTTAAGTGTTTCTTGGGATTTCCCAAATGACTGCCAATTATCCATGTTTTAATATGTAAACATGGAGCTTTGGAGCTTTTCTCCCCAGGCTATGCTGAAAAGGGGTTTTGTCCAGTAGGACTTTCCCAGTCAGCAAATGGAAATAAGTGAGACCAAGAGAGCCATTTGTCCAAAATTGATTTTCCTACCTGTTGGTCATCCTTTAATTCCATTACTCTTACTGCATACACTTACCTTAATGTCCTTAGCTTCTGCTTGTGTGGGTTTCTCCTTGGTACTCCTTTAATTCCATTACTCTTACTGGATACACTTACCTCAATGTCCTTAGCTTCTGCTTGTGTGGGTTTCTCCTTGGTACTCCTTTCTAGTTGCTTTCTTGGCAACAATCAAAAGTAAAGATATTGGCTCTTGTGTTTTGGCTTTACCAGCCTAGAAGCATCATCTCTGTTATGTTTTGTTGAACCAGAAATGCATTCTTTTGAACTGCTCCAGACCTGAACACCCCCCGAATCTATTCCCATGTATTCCTACCCCTTTATTGCATCCCACTTGTTGCAGGAAACATTTTTCAGTCTTTGCTAAGGAATAGGAATAATTCTTAACTTTCTAGAAGTTTAGCTGCGGTGGTGCTGCTGCGGTAGCGTTGTCGCCTCACAGTAAGAAGCTGTCCGGTTCGATTCTCAGCCAGACCGTCTTCTGCGTGGAGACGTGTGCATGGGCGTACCTTCGTTGAAGGCTGTGCGTCAGGGCTGGTAACTTGGCACGTAAAAATATACTACCAATTAGCTGACCACAGTTCCGCTGTGGCGACCCCTAACCAGGAAAAGCCGAAAGACGCAACAACTTAACTTTCTAGATGTGGTGACTTCTTGTTCATTCCCATTTCCTCCCATTCTTTGGTATAAACTCTTTGTGAAGCATGTTGCCCAATATTTTGAAATCTGTTGCTCAAATTCTCTGCCAACCCTTTAATCCCATCTAATTCATACATGGTTTTCTGTTTGATCCAGTCTTCTGTTGTGCATTCCACTGTCATAGTTGCTTACATAGCACTCTGAGTGCTGTCCCTTCATATAGTAATCTTATGTAGGTTGGCTGACTCTGATTTAAATGTGTTGCTTCCTCCAATAATGACAAATTCTGTCCATATGTTTCCAAAACCACTATTTTGCTTACCTTGTCCTGCGAGTAACCTATGGGTAGGATACACCTTTTTCATTCTGTTACTTGCATCAGCTGCAGCATCCTAACTGTATGTGAACATCTGTGTAATCTGTTTCTCTGTATTGCCTTCCAGGCCTCTGTTGCATCTCCTAACTTTTATTTGTCCTGATTTTCTAACCATGTATCCTGCTATGTATGCACATAACGAGTGTATTAGGTATACAAATGTGTGCTGTTCACTGCTGCTCTTTCAGGATTGGCAGCCATGGGACCTCCCTGCTCTATAGGTAGCATTAACTTATGCCATTCTGTTCTACTTCTGTTTTTCTTCCAGATCCTTTTGGTCTTTCTAGTGCTTTGCAAACTTTCTCTGCGGGTGTCAAATAGGCTGGACTTGCATACTACTAGAGAAACCAAACATTTCAATTGCTAATATTTTATTGCCCAGGTCTGTTCAAACCATTTTCCATTTCTGAATCTATCTGAGGTTTCAGTCCATGATTCCTGCACTTCCATTAATTGCCATTTCATATTCTTTTGCTGTTCATCTTGTGCTCACAAAAGAACAAAGACTTCTGTAAGAAATTAAATGTTGGCAGAGTTCATAACTATTACTTTGTTCATTGACCTTGTATTCTGTCCACTTAATTGTGTATCTTCCCAAAGATTTTTCCTAATTCTGACTTGGTATATTTTTCAACAGTGTTTCACCATTCAGAAATTGAGTTTCAGATGTCTGTGGCTAGTGATTCAATATGCAGGGCACACAAGTGGTGAGAGTGGGCAGCCTTGCCTAGTCTTGAAAGAGTAAAGATATTTGATAGCCTGCCTCCACACTTTACCCTTGCGATTCGTTTATATAGTCCAGTCCAGCATCTCTCATGTGGAAAGTTGAAATTCCAGTGCTGCTCATGGAAATGCCCAACGGGCTCTAGCAAAACCTTTAAGTATCAGTTCAATTAATGCGGTCTCTTTCCGTCTTTCACCATCTTAAGTTTTATTGCTGTTATAAGTCTGCATACCCTCTAAATCCACACTGACCAAGATCTCTCCAGGTTCTATATGATTGCTACTCTTCACCATACAGCTTTAGACTGTAATCAAAGTTTAGAATCAAAGTTGGTAAGAGCCAGAGATCCTTACCTTTTGCCAAAATTATCATTTATTAGTTCATAGCACAAGTTAGATGAAGCTTTTCCTTGTAACAAACTCAGTACTATATATTCACTAACTCCTATTTCTGTATCCAGACTAATATGGGAGTGCCTTCCCTCCCTGGAATTATCTGATTTATTACGTGTTCCTTCTCTTAGTGGTTTCCTTAATTTAATGTTTGACTCTCTTCCTCCCCTAGTCAGGGTAGGTTTATGCCCCCAAGTAGTTTCACGTTTCTTCTGATTTGGGTTCTACCATTTCTTTTTAAAGTGAGGCACATTTCTCAATCAGTCTGGATCAGGGTTTTGCTCCAGTGCCGTAGCCTGGGGATAGTAACTTGTGATCATTTCATCCTCCTATTCTCTGCTAGCAATTTAAATGATTTTGGGCTGGTGTCAAAGGTTTATTTTACTGATTTTTGCCTTTTTGTTCTTGATTCTATATCCCACTGTCTAGCCTTGCTCAGAGGTTCTATTGTAATCCAGTGGTAACCAGTACACTACATCCTGGAATCCAAATGTCTGCATGCATTGAACTCTGAAATGGAAAATCATCCCTCTCTTATCTTCATGAACTGATTTCCAAAACCCTCATTAGGGTTGCACCCTGCTGGAAAGCTTTCTCCCATAACCTGCTTTTTCTTGTGTTGATTTGAGGGATATAAAACTGCTATAGTTATTTTGTCTCATTGCCACAATCCTTTTTCAAGGATAAACCTCCCTCATTTTTTCATTAATCCTGTACCCTCTGCTATTACAACCCCCTTTTTCTCTACCACTTCTCCTCGTAGTAGTCCCCTTTTGTTTTATGAAATCCTCATTCTCTTTTAGCTTTTGCAAAGTAGCCTATTTCACTTTAATCATTTGCAGGCTTAAGTCCTTCTCAATGTATTGTCTTTTGAACTTGTTTGGTGTCATTCCCCTTTGTTCCCCTCCTTTTAAGCTAGTTTTAAGTTTGGTAGATGTTGCATTCTAACTTTCACTTAGCTTGATGAGACTAATATTGGAGTACTTCTGAAGCCCTTCCCCATTTTACCTCAGTTTTCATAACTAGATACAGATTCTGTTCATCACTTTTTTTTCTTTCTCTATGCAATTGCTCTTCTATGATCTTGGTAAGCCTCTCTACATGTTTTCTGTTTTCACAAGCTCATACCCCTCTTGGGTTGAAGGCTAGACATCTTACTAATAGTATGAGACTGTGATTTGACTTTTAGTCCCTGGTAATTTTGGTCCCATTTCTGTCTATTGGCGTTACAGTAGTGCCATCAGACTGCCAGTAGAATTATAGAAACTAATTAATTATTGCTTTAGTTTTCCTTTAGTTTCGGTTTAGCTTGTCCACTTAGCCACGAGGGTCCTTCTAAGTCATCTCTTCAGAAAATCAGTGTGGATAATGGATAAAATCTGACTGCACTCACTGTATAGCCTGACTGTTTCTGATCCCGACCTTTGGCTCTCCTTTCAATTCGTCTGAAGGATGCCCTTACTTCCAGCCATTTAGAATTCCTGGGTATATTGCTACTCAGCTTTCACACTGGAATCCCTGTCCCTAGTAGCGCCCACCTCCCTCCACTTTCTCTGATCTGCCCAATGACCAAACACTTCCAACTAGACTCTCAATTTAAAAGGACTGGATCCTCAGGAGTCGCTTCCTGTAAAGCTTAAGCAAAACAGAACATTTTTCTTTGTTACATTTATAAATATTCCAACTGTGGTGGTGGTGCTGCTGTAGCGTTGTCACCTCGCAAGACGCTGTACCGTTCAATACTCAGCTAGAGGGTCTCCTGTGTGGAGGCATATGTGAATGGGGTGTGCCTTCGTTGAAGGTTGTGCATCAGGGCTGGTAACCCGGTGTGTAAAAATCCACTACCCATCATTAGCGGACCGGAGTTCCGCTGTGGCGACCCCTAACTGGGAAAAGCCAAAAGACGCAACAACATTTATAAATATTCCATGTGATTCATTTGTCCATTTTGTGTAGATCCTAGTAGAGGACATCACTTCCCTGCCCATTAACTTCCCCAGTACAAGCTCACCTTTTGGCTATTTCAGCTTGCCTGCCCATTGACCTCAAAACCTAGAGTGCAACAAAGGCAGCCTTCATATCCGGCGTCTAATGAAGCATATTCCACCTTCCTGGGACCTCAGTTTTGTTCTTGAAAAATAGACATGCTTCTTTTGAGCTTGTTGCTTCAACTTCCTTGTAATTTACTTGGAAGACTTTTTTGGCCCTCGCTTCAGCCAAGAGTGATTCTTATGGCTGTTAGTTTTTCATAGGGACAGTGCGTCTTCATAATCCCTTTTTGCCCAAGGTGGTTAGTGAGTTGTCTCTTAATCGGACTTAATTTGCCTTCCTCTGCCAGTGAAGGTTCTTTGCACGGTTTCATAGTCTTATCCAGATATCTAGGCTGTTCTCTAATCTGAGCAACCTTCTCTCTCTCTCCATCCCAGATCTCCAGGTTTGGCGGTTTCTAAGCAAGCCATTTCCTCCCGGATGTACAATTTTTTATTCCTCTTCATGGAAAATGTCTCTACCTTTGTAAGGGCTTATTCTGCTAGAGCTGTTGCTTCCTCTGGTGCCCTTTCTTTTCCAAAGGTTTGGATACCATTTCCATCCTTGAAGCTGCTACTTGGACTTCTGTCCGTACCTTCACTAAACGTAACAAACTGGATGTTTACAGGGCAAGAGCTGGCCTTGCCAGAGTGATCCTGAATGGGTTTCTAGAGGGCTCCTTTGCCTTCCTCAGTTTTCTCTTCAGCTTTTCTGCTCTCCCTTTTCTAAAGAATACTGCAACAATAATATGGAAGGACATAAATTTTACACAACTGTACTATAATAGTACGTGTCCTTCCCTTCACTTGCACTATTCGCTCCCTCCATCCTCCCCCTTCTGCTGTTACCTTCTGTCTTTTGACTTGGAATTTTCCATGTTCCTATGAATGTATGCTTCTCCTGGGGCTTTTCATTTCTGAGGTATGTGCATCTGCATTGCTCTCCACTTAAGGCATAGAGCATAAAGGTAAGTGTGACCTACATCTAAAATATAAAGCTTGGTATAATGGTCAGACTTTGAGGCTACCCTTGGCAGCGGATCCCTTTTGTAAATACTGCAACAGTGAAGAGAAGATTTTACACCACTATACTTTCATGAGACTTGGGCTATCACAAGATAAGATCATGGCTATAAACCACAGAAATGAGGCTCATTCACAGGGAGCTCATCAATCTTGGAATGCAGAGTAAAACCACTGCCCTTTAAGAGGAGTTTACCTTATTTGGGTACCTTGTGAAAATCCTACTGTGGCTGTTCACACCAGAGCACTGACCACTACGAGGAGGCCCTGGGACAGACCCTATAGTACACTGAATGGAATTTCTGTTTGCTTGGCTGGGAACACCTGGACTTGAAATGAGTTGGAAACGTTTGGGGGCATGAGCTGGGGGTGTACCTTATTCAGCTTGTTGCCACTGCAAACCTCACCAGTGCAGTTGGTTTAGATGACAGTTGACCTTTTCTGTCCAGCCCGCTAGTAAAAATGCAGCCTTGGTTGCACAGACTTGATTAGTCTAGGATATGTATTGTATTTGATAGTTTCAGTAGATGCATTCTGCCTAGACTCTTAAAGAATTCATTCCATTTTCTCATATGGTGCTACTAAATGGGTCTTGGATATTGGGGTACAAACATTTCTGGATAGGATGGTTAAATGGGAAGGTTGGTAGTGAAGAGGTTCATAGGAGTTTAGTAGGCTAGCAGACCTAGAGCCTTTACAAGCCTAGCAATGTTAATCCCAAGTATCCCCATGTTCTTTTTGGGTACTTTGCAGAATAAATTTATGAACAGTAAATGTGTGGTCAAAACCAGCTACCCCTGTCCACGAGGGAAATGGGTGCCACCCCAGGGGCGAATATATAAATATAAATATTTGGGAAGTGATGAAGGATGAACAAAAAAACATGAACAAATGCAAATAAAACTTGGTAAGGAATATTTTTTTAGACTTGATCCTGAAAATGGCATTGACCTATAGAAACAAAGTTCAAGCTATAAGTTAGGACAGGAATAGCAAATTGGTTTAATTTGAGTTATTGACCCCAAAAGGTGTTGGATAGATTAGACAGGAAATCGAGGAGGATGCTTCATGCTCATCAAATGATTTATAAATAGTGCATACCACGGTTATATATTCCCCATTCTGAAGGCGGTATGGGCCTCCTTGAAATTGATTACATGTACAGATCTGCAATCATGGTACTACATGCATATCTGCTGACCTCACAAGAACCAAACGTATTGAAACAAGAAGTTTTGAAACAAGAGGAGAATAAATCTAAGATCACATCCTTGCTTAGTCTAGCAGAAGCATATTGGCATTAAGTGGGAATAAATCAAACCAGAAGTAGATGGCAATCAGGCAGCAACTGAATGTGCCAAAATGCAAAATATAAGGTGAAGGATCCGATGCGAAGGCAAGAAATGTGGAAAATGCTAGTTGCAAGTATAGAAACTCCTGGAACAACATCTTGTTGATCAGGATTGAATGCAGGAATGGTTAAGGAGAGGCAAATTCAAACCAAAAGATGAAAGGTCAATATTTGCACCCCAAGATAGTGGACTTGCATACACAGGAGTTTAAAAAGTCCATTGAACATGTGGGAGAAACAGACAAATGTAGGTTTTGTGAAACAGAATTGGAAACTTTCACACCTTGTTGCTTGCTGACATACTAACGGCAGAAGGACTGTGTACTGAAAGGCATCATCTGGTAAGACTGTTGCACTGGGGATTGTGCAAACCTAAGATTGAAGTAGCTGAAACACTGGAAACATGAGTCACAAAGCATCACAGAAAATGTAGTCTACATCACACGGGATCACCCATTACCAACAGTTCAAAAGATAGATGGGAGAAAACCAGATATAGTGGTTCATGAAAAGACAAACGTAGCATTGATCATTGAAATCACCACATCCAGTGACCACAGTGTCTTGTGTACAGAGGCAGTGCCTTAAAATATCAGAATTTGCAGGCAGAAATGAGTGCAACATGGAAGGATACTAAGACAGTTGCTGTAGTATTTTGAGCAATGGGTCTTGTATTTAAATAGGATTGTCGATTATTTTGTTACTGATGTATGTAACCCTGTGCAAATTGCAGGAGACACTACTGGGCACACTGCTGGTGCTACAAAGAACACTTCTGACAAATTGAAACAATACTAATTTCATCAGCTGTAATCATATTTTGACTTGGGAATGGGGTCCATTTCTGTCATGGTATTAATAACTCAAAAGACTTGGAGAAATTAAAAAGAAAAGCAAATATGTGGTCTCCTATCCAGTTATCTAGATTGCATTTAAATAGGGGCAGTGAGGAGCTGCATTTAAATAGGGGCAGTGAGGAGCTGCATTTAAATAGGGGCAGTGAGGAGCTGCATTTAAATAGGGGCAGTGAGGAGCTGCATTTAAATAGGGGCAGTGAGGAGCTGCATTTAAATAGGGGCAGTGAGGAGCTGCATTTAAATAGGGGCAGTGAGGAACTCTATTTTATGTGACTAGGAAGTCTATTCCATAGAAGCAGCAGTCAGGGTGATCTGTCTCCAGCATGTTCTGTTAATGTCACTTGCTCTAGGAGTCTCAACCTAGCTTGACGCATGCCATTTGACTTGCAGCTGTGCAGCATTTACATTAAGGTAAGGTTGGAGATGTCCATATAAGACTGGCACAATTCACCTCTCAGCGTATAAGATAGTGATGGCGCTTTCAGCTTGTCCATGTCTGTCATTGGAGTTGCTGTATTTTCTTAGTGAGAAACTTTAGATCTCTCCAGCTGCTGCAGGTATCTGGTGATGCATGCAAAAGGGTGCATTAAAATCCCTTGACCTGGATGTTATGTCCTTGCTTATGAGGTGCTCAGCATAGGTTTCCTTACTCCTGTGGAAACTTGGTGGCAAAAGTTCGGATGGCTATCAACCTGTATCAGAGTGCACGACTAGTGATCCCCAGAGCTCTGTATTGGGACCACTGTTCAGAATGTGTTTCACCAACATATTAGAAGGTATTGAATAGTCTGAATTACACCATGGTAGAGACTACAGTACAGGATGGTAAGAGCCATTTAAGAGATCTGACAAGATGTGACTATATAGAGAAGAATACTGTAACAGCAGAGATTTAATGGTCATAGGACAACAACCCAGGCAAATTACTTCAGAATGAAAATGAAAAATGCCTGGGACTGTCTATTCCAGCCTTATAGACAATGAAGTGATTACAGGTTCATATCATTATACTAGGGTAATTACCACCAGGGTCTTTACAAGTCTAGCCATGCAACCCAACCTGTTGTGCCCCAGAGTTTCTTGGATGCCTATATGGTGGGGTATGTTGAGGTATGTAAGGGGTATGTGGGAGGTATGTTGGGGATAATTTACTTGCTGTTGATCCAAGTTTAGTGCCCAACTGGGGATGAATGAGATTCCATGGTCTAGGAGTTTATTTTGGTTGTCTACAGAGTAGTGGCCAAATATTTGAATACTAGGTGAATTTCTGAATAACATGCAGGGAGAGAAGTATTTTAAAAGATGAAAGAGTTAAAGGAGAGCAGCAAGGATATGAGTATAAAGAGCTAGACTGTAGAGAGTGAAGGTACGGCTTTTATTTCCATTTATGTACTGGGGTAGAGCTCTTGACTCCAGTTAACCATTTTCAGTTTCAGCCTGGATAGTCAGTCTGATCACAGAATAAGTCTAATATATTGTTAAGCCAAAACAGGCAATATGTAAATTGGGTTCTTATAATGAATATGGCCTATAGAAGATGGTTAATGAAAGTGGTGTAGAAGGTTACCAGCTGCATATTAAGGGTGTAAACCACAACCTACATATCGGTGTTTCTTCAGTCAGGGTATGACTAATCGCATAGGTTGCCAGAACAGGCGAAGGAATGTGATTCTATGGATTCTTTCAAGTCTGCTGAAATGGATGGAAGGTTGGGGAAAATAACTGCTGTGGAAAGAATATGGGTAGCAGTGGTAATATGCTACTTGAACAAAGTGTAGTTTCCTCTCATTTTGTGTATATTTATGGTTTTCTTTCCCCAAGTCTTTTGGGTTTCTAATACCATGATGGGAATGGACCCCATTCCCAAGTCAAAGTACGATTTAAAGTTCATGAAATTAGCATTGTTTCAATGTTCGTCAGCCAGAAGTGCTCTTTGCAGCACCCAAAATGTGCCCAGTAATGGCTCCTCCTGCAAATTGTATGGAGTTGCATGTATTGGTAACGTACCTAAATACAATTGTAGATTCTTTTTGTAAAACCCGTTGCTCCTACTACTATTGGAACTGTCTGGGTATCTTTTCCACATTGCTCTCATTTCTGCCTGCAGATCCTGATATTTTATGACTCTCTGTACGCAAGATACTATATAGTCACTGGGAGTGGCTATTTCAATGATCAGTGCTACTGTCTTCCTGGATCACTATTCTGCAGTTAGGCTAATACTATGTTTTATCTGTACAAGGGTAATGTTAGTCTAGAAATTAATGTTTTAGTTTGAGTTGCAAGAGTATAAATTGCAGTGTTCGAATATTCACTTAAGAGCATATCAATGTACTTTTTATACATTTTCTAGCGGGGTGACTGGTCCTCATTTACTTTGATCCAAGTATGGTATTGATACATGAAGTGAATGTCTCATAACTGTGCTGTCCAAGTAGTAAAAGAATTTGTACAATATGGGGAAAAACATATGGAATGAATACTTGGAGGTCTTGTAGCTCATATGAACAATATTTTTCATATTTTTTCATTTGCTGAAACCAGATATCACTTTCAGCTGAAATGGCCTTGTACTACATCACAACTCATTAAACCGTAATGGCTTGGCTCCAACCTTAATACGGTAATAGAAATATTTGGAAGTTGCCATAAACCCATGCCTAAACTTTTTATTTCCATACCAACCGAATTTCAAATAGATACATTCACAACTATTGTATCTCTTATCTGCTCATACCATGGCCAGAACAGCCACTGCAAAAACCACAATCAACACAAGTACAGCTTTAGCCATACATTAGGCTACCACTCTGCTTACGATGCACAGGAGCTCCAGACTGTTGAAACTAATTTTTTAGGTTCGTTACCCTAGTAGATGCTACAAAACACTGATGTACTTAACACTATCAACTGGCTCCCTAAAATGTTTAGCGCTACCCTTCTTACAAGTATACCCATATTTAAAATACTAAAATAGGGATATATTGCTCACCAATAAGGAGAATATTGCCAATTGGAAAAGAAACTTTCCCCTTGAGAAACGCCTGCAATCATTCTACAGCAGTCAGACCTCCCATTCAAGACGACCATAGGAGAAAGCATTCTGCAATTTAGGTCCTGCCACAGGTTGTCAAATCATCTAAGAAACCAGCTAATCTTATCAGAATTCAGAACTACATTAAAGAATCACCTTCTGGAGGAAAACTTCTATACCTGCGATCATGAAAATATCAACATGTAAATGTGAATTCACTGTTTTCTAATTGGCTGGCTGTAAATGTAGTTATGATTCTAAAATGTAATTTTCCTGTACTGGAATACTGTAATCTGCAGTGATATAATCCTACTTTATTGTACCCTTCCTGCGTTTAGCACAGGTTATGAATAAAAAAGTGTCAGACCAATCTGGTAAACAATGAGACGTATCTGTGGCCCTCTATACCTTTAATTGCACGGCGGACGTTCTGGCCTCTATACCTTTAATTGCACGGCGGACGTTCTGGCCTCTATACCTTTAATTGCACGGCGGACGTTCTGGCCTCTATACCTTTAATTGCACGGCGGACGTTACAATGAGACGTATCTGTGGCCCTCTATACCTTTAATTGCACGGCGGACGTTCTGGCCTCTATACCTTTAATTGCACGGCGGACGTTCTGGCCTCTATACCTTTAATTGCACGGCGGACGTTCTGTTTTGTATTACTTTTTGTATTTTTCATTAAGTAGTCGAAGTGCTTGGGGTCCACTTGTGTAACTATAACCCTTGGCAGTTGTGTGCACTATAACCCTTAAGCAATCCATGTTGGTATAGCCCCATCTCAGGGTTTCTGATGAAAGTACAAGTGACACCCCCCATGCATGCTAATGTGGTGCCAGTATAAATCTGGCTGTAGGACTATATTTTGTATCTGGTGAGCAGGTTAGTTGAACTGTTCAATGTAGGAGGCAATATACGGATTAAATATACCAGAGTACACCACCCATATCACCTGTTTTTTGTGTTTGTGTGTGCTTTAAGGGCATTTTACATAATCTTGCTGTCACAGTGGCTAATGTTGAAGTGGGGATGGAAGATGTTCAATAGCTCTTATCTCATTGTCCTCTTTGCTAGCTTGTGATAGGATTTGTCTGGAAGGTATGGGATTGCTGAATTCTTAAACTTTTTATTTTAGCAGTGTAATTTTTAATGACCTGCAGAACATATGCCATTAAGTGTATGGTAACTATGTATTACAGCTTCTTTCCACTTGCTAATTTAAGTTCTAACCCAGACCAGATGTAGAGCTATATACAATAGTTGTACAGTTAAGGGGGATGCTCTGTCTTCATCTTTCTGCTGTAAAAGATGTTTGTAGTTTGGTTTTAGTCTCTCAACTCTTGTCAGCCCTTTGTTTATTTCATTTGATAGGAATGTCTGTCACTATAGAAGGTTTCCTAAAGCAGGGTATTTTTATATTGAACTGAAATGAGTCTGTGCTCAGACCTACCAAGGTTACATTTGGACAAAGTCCAAAACTAATTTTGATATTAATCCTTTTGAAAAAATGCACTAAAGCAGATTTAAAACCATGGAAAATTTGACATGAAGTGAAAAATAGGATATACTGGAGGAAATAAAGTAAATATTTATAGCAAATGCTTTCTGCAAAATTAAGATCTTTAAGTTTCATTAGTTCATACTAAAATTATACAGTGTGTGAATATATGGGCTGTTGGTGCTTTTGTCTGTTAGCGTAGGTTGTCATTTTCAGTAAGACTGTAAAATCTAAATGACCAAATGAAGCATGACCAGAACTAAGCATTGGGTTTAAAACATTCAATTATGAAACGGCTGAAAACACTCGGAACGTTCCACACACCACTACTTAGAATGATCTAGGAAAATGATGCTAGTCATGGGTAAAAAAAACTAACTTTAATCACGAGCAGCATTTGGCGGACATATTGGCCTAAATTATACTTGGCTAAGTAACACTGCTGCATACTCTTGTCCATCACTGATGCAGTAAATGGAAATGAGGAAAAGGCCATCTTGGGCTGCAAGTGCACTTATTTCGATGATTGTTTGCATATTAATGCAATTCTAATGTGATTTGTATTTCTTCCTACAGGGTGCTGGCACTTCAGAAAATGTGTTGATTGAAATTCTTGCATCTCGCCCAAAACCATGCATCCAGCTTCTGAAAAAAGTTTACCAAGAAGGTAAGATTTACTTTGCATGTACATCAGTCAGCATTTGCAGCTTTAGCTCAGGACAAGATTAGCATTTTGAACATTAATGTTGTATGCTACACTGGGCATTGGGAAAATGCCCCATGAATAAATTATTTGATGGAGGTAATAAAATGAGGTAGATTATTCTGAATATGCCTGTTCTTCGTGCCCTATCATGACAGTTGCATGCCATAACAAAATTGGTTGCAAAGCACATGCAAGAATAAATTGGTCTAGCTAGTAACTGTATTTATGCATAGGCCTAAGTGGATGTCATCTTGTTTATAAATGCCATTCTTTAGTAATTTCAGTTTGATGCAATTTCTCATGATAATATGATGTCTTGGCCATTTACCACACATTCCCTATTTTAACCCATGAACATAACTCCCTCGACCTCCTTCCATAATGTCGCATGCTTATCTGATTAAAGCACTAGGACATAATTTTTCATGACATACTATTAGTTTCTGATGCACTCTAAATGAAAATATAGAATGGCAATAGGACAAATGCCATGTTTTCCTGTTTTTTTTTTAATTTCTCCAAGTCTTTTGGGTTTCTAATATGGCTGGAATGAACCCCATTCTCCAAGTCAAAGTATATTAAAATTCATGAAATTAGTATTGTTTCAATCTCTGTCAGGCAAAGTGCCCAGTAATGACTCCTGCAATTATTACAGTTACATGGATTGGTAATTTATCTAAATATGATTGTAGATTATTTTTTGTAAAACCCGTTGCTCCTACCATTGGAACTGTCTGGGTATCTTTCTTCCACATTGCTCTCATTTCTGCCTGCAGATGCTGATATTTTATGTCTGTGTGTCTCTGTACGTAAAACACTGTAGTCACTGGGTGTGGTAATTTCAATGATCGATGCTATTCTTGTCTTGAACCACTAGATCCAGTTTTCTAGCATCTGTCTTATGAACTGCAGGTAATGGGTGATTCCATGTGATATAAACTTCATTTTCTGTGATGCTTTGTGCCTCATGTTTGCAGTGTTTTTCAGCCACTTCAGTACCATAATGTTTGCACCTACATTTGTCTGTTTCTCCCACATGTTCAATGGAATTTGTAAACCAACATGTATGTAGCCCACTATCTTGGGCTGCCAGTATTAACCTTTCATCTCTTGGTTTGAATTCGCCTCTCCTTATCCGTTCTTGCAGTCATTCCTGATCAACATGCGGTTCTTCCAGAAGTTTTCTATACTTGCAACTGTATGCTTTTTCCACATTTCCTGCCTTCTCATCTGGTCCTTCACCTTATATTTTTATTTTTTGGTCCATTCACTTGCTGCCTGATTTTTATCTGTCTGGTTTGATTTCCATTCCTACTTGATGCTGATATGCTTCTGCTAAATCTTAGATTTATTCTCCTCATATTTCAAAACTTTCACTACATTTGGGTCTCGTGAGGTCTGCAGATGTGTGGAGTTTCAACATTGCAGATTTATACATATAATCAATTTCAAGGAGGCCCATCCCTCAATCCTTCATTCAGAATGGGGAATATAAAATTTTGGTATGCACTTATTTTTATAAACCATTTGGTGAGCATAAAGCATCCTTTTCCTGTCTAATCTATCCACATTTTGGGGCCAGTCAATCACTCTAAAACTAAGTTAGGACAGGAAGAGCAAATTGGTTTATTGCTTGAATTTTGTTCCTAGATGTCAGTGCAGTTTTCAGGATTAATTTGTCTTCTGAAATATTCCTTACTAAATTTTATTCACATCTGTTTGTGTTTTATTATTGTTCCTTCAATTCCCAAGTATTTATACACTCCCTCTTGCTAAAGTTCTTTTATATCACATTCTTGTCCCAAAATATTTTCCTGATGTTGCAGTTTTCCTGCTTTAAAGTTGCTTTTGCACATTTATCAAGAACAAATGATATTCTTATATCGTCTGAAAGTTTTGACAACTTGCAGTTATGCTTTCAGTTCACATCTGATGAGATGTACATTTTTAAATCATTGACCGAGAAGATAAGTCTTTAGACTTTTTCTAGGAGCCATATTATAGCCATTCAGTGGTGGTGCTGCGGTAGTGTCGCCTCACAGTAAGACGCTTTCCAGTTCGATTCTCCGAGCGTCTTCTAAGTGGAGACATGCGTGAATAGGTGTACCTTCATTGAAGGTTGTGCATCATGGCTGGTAACTCTGCACGTAAAAATAAACTACCAATCATTAGCGGACCGGAGTTCTGCTGTGGCCACCCCTAACTGGGAAAAGCCGAAAGACGCAAAGAAGACCCAAGCTGTTTTAACAGCTTAATGGGTTAAGGGCAAGACAGAATAACAGCGGTGACGGTCACCATGGAATACCCCCCTTTGAATTTTTATCACTGGGATAATAATTTGTCCTTTATTATGGCTTAATTGCAAAGTGGGCTATCAGTGTGTAGAGTGCATCTTGTACATTTTTAAGGCATCTATCACATGGACAAAGTTACTTAACTTTGAACAACTAATGGTCAAAACATTATGCTCAAAGTTACATAACTTCGACTACCTAAAAAAAAAAAAAAAACACAACGGACAATAAAATAAACTTGTAAAATGGGGGGGCTGTGCCCCTCTGCACCCCCACACCCCTCTACTTAAATATACCATCTCCGAGATCACACCACATTGAAGTGAATGGAAAGCTCTGCCTATGGAGATTTCCATTAACACGCTCACACTTTTACAAATTCTAACACATGGTCTCGAACCTATGTAGTTCGAACTTGTAAAAGTTCGATGACATGATAGGAACCCATTTTTAAGCACTCTTTTATCCATGAATGTGAGATACTATCAAATGCTTTTGTAGTCAATCCATGCCATAATTGGTTTCTTCCCTTTTTACAGTTCTCCACTATGATTGTATTTAACAACAAATGATCCTTTGTTCCATATGACTTTTTTATTTCCCCTTTGTTCTACTACCATAATTGTTTTCTTCTAAATGACAAACTGTCAGCATCAATTCCAGTGTGTGTCGTCCCAAGGCAAGTTATTGGTCTAATTTTTAAGGTAGCATGCAGGTTCACTCAAGTAGGAGCATTTTTCCTTTGAACCAGGTTTGTGTCTGTTCAGGATGTGCATATAAATAGTTCTTACTCGTGGCTAAATCTTCATGCAAAGATGTTAATTCTTTAACCAGACGTTAGGTACTGCATCTGGGCCTGGGGTTTTCCAGTTAGAGGCTTTTCTTAACTTTGTTTCAATCTGTCTGGCTTTTACTTCATCCCATTTCATATCCTGTACCTTTAAACCTCTTAACTTTACCCATTTAGCATCTTTATGTTCCATCGGATCTTCATAGACACTTCTCCAAAATGTACCTATTAGTTTTTTGGCAGTCTTTCAATTCATTTTACTGTATTTCCCAGTTCTGTATAAAACATTTTTTAATCAAATTGCTTATGTTGTACTTTTCCCACATCTTTCCACCTGTGCTGAAATTTTATTTGCAATAGTGCATGATAGATACTGTGTTTTGTGTTCATGCCATTAGGCTTAACTGAAGCATCTCCAGGATGTGGAGTTATAACAATGCAGTACTGTATAATCCTAATGTGCAAGTTATTGGAGGGACAAAAGCCTTCTTATGATGGAATGAAATTTGAGTTTCAACTGAATGCTTCTACTTGAGTAATTGTATTTTCCCAATATAAGAACATCCCAGTTTGTATTTGAGATTAAAATAACATTTTTAATCATTAAGTGGCCTTTCTGAAAGCAAGTCCACTGCATTTAGGGCCTTGCATGTCAATTTAGCCATTAGATGCTAGAAACAAGCCATGATGAACTGAAGGCAATACTGGATCTGTGCTGACCATGTAAGCCACGATTTGCAAATTATTGTGAAGGGAGCAACATCACAACACTGGGACCAAATGTCCCCATTTTAACATGTACATTAAAATCGTACAGTTGAGCAAAGAAAGAACAATGACCACAGTAATGTATGATGTACTAATCCTATAAAGGCTTCTAAGGTAATCATTCTGGTATAGAACCTGTAACCTAATTTCAGCTGTGGAATGTAAACTACCCAAGGCCATTTATGTTTGGGTGGGGGAGTAACAAGTATTTGGGTAGGGGAGTAACAAGTATTTGGGTGGGGGAGTAATAAGTATTTGGGTGGGGGAGTAACAAGTATTTGGGTAGGGGAGTAACAAGTATTTGTTGTACCAATATGAAATTCTAACTCCTGAAAACTGAAGCAACAGTCAAAGATAATGTACATCTTCAAACAACCCTGGCTTCAGTCCTGCTCATGAGTGAATTATTACCTCCCTCCCCAGTACAAAAGTCAAAATCTGACTTCATTTCTATATCTTTTTTCCCTTTTAGAAAATGGACGCGGTTTGGAAGATGACATTAAATCGGATACATCAGGACACTTTGAGAGAGTACTGGTGTCTCTTCTACAGGTAAATCAACTATTTATTGAATTAAAATTGTTTTAGCTTGCTTTATAGCTTTAAAAGGTAGCATAACTGTCATGACCCTGAATATCTGCACATCTTCCATCACAAATTGAGCTAAATTAAGCCCAATGGAGTTTTAACTTGTGTGCATTAACAGAAAAAAATGCATTTACGGGCATGATTCATTTATACAAGGTAACTGAATACAAAGGGCTCACTGAACCTCTCTAACTGAAGCAAATTCCCAGTGTTGCATAACTTCTACCTCCATAGGTTCATAGGTAGGTACTAGGCTATCTGCCAGAGGGCATTTATAAGCCTAGCCAGAGTGTCAGCTTTCGCCACCCCATTAATTAATTAACTGAGCCTCTGTCAAGAAGAGCCAATGAAGTGATCCTAGGGGTGTATTTTCTGTTACCCATCCACTCGTCAAGGTTTCTCTTGAGTGTTAGTGAGGGGCTGTGCCTAATGTAGTTTGGAATTTTGTTCCAAAGCATGAGGAGTCTCTAACAGGAATCTATCCCTCCAGCATGTTCTGTTTATTGTTGTGGTGAGGTTTAGCTCATAAACGTCCTAAATTCCCTTGAATGTTACTTTTTGTACAGCATGTGCCAACATCTCAGCAGTACCTCTGCAAAATGTCAGCTGCCTTGATTCAAACTCCTAGGATCATGGGCATTACAATGTAACTGTACCTTCCTTCAGACCAAGCCTCTCTCATAAAACTCCAGGACGGTTAAGCCAGAAGTGAATGGAGTACCCATCCATTCATCCACTTCCCTTTTCAAGGGTGAGATCGCACTGCTTAATTTGCAGTGGCAGTCTGTTGGACATTGGGAAGACATGGAAATCTGAAGCCACGGATCTTTAGCTAAGAATCTCTGGGGTCTTTCTCCTTTGATTTATATCTAGTGAAGTACATCCCAATGGGGAGGGGGGCATTGTTGTCTGTGATGTAATCAATGCTGAATATAAGGGAACAATGATTTCTCAGACCTGGATGATGTCCATTGGCAATCTGTTGTGCCAAGTAGGACTTTTTTCTGATCATTATGTAATCCTGAAAGGTGGGGAATTGTCAACCCACATCCCAAGGTCTCTTAATATTTTCATTTTGAAGTTTGGTGTTTTCAATGTATTTGTGGGGTCTGACAAATGACAATTTTAGTATTAATTTCAAGCCCATTTTGTACACCAGGCATTTGCCAGAAAACCATGGGTAGGAGCATGTGCAGAGGAAAATGTTATCAAAACTAATCTTCCTCTGTTCCTGTCTGGTTTTCTGGTGTTTGGGATGCTAGAGGATACATTTGCAATGACTTCCAGTTCACAGCTGGTAAATGTGGTTAGCCAGAGTTTTGGTTCATGGTTTGCAGACCAAAATAAATGTCAGACAAAAGGATCCCAGCATAGAGCCCTGTGGAACATTGCTGCTCACCTTCATAGTCTCCGATGCATGTATGTGTCCTGTCCTTTAGCTGATTTACTACCAGTCCCATGGGGAGCTATTCATAAAACATTAAACTTGGTGATTGGCAATGGGATGGTCAAATACCAGAAAACATTGTTTTAATAACCCTTTTCCTCTGTTCCTATTTCTGGCTTTCTGGTGTTAGACATTTGTTTTACTGTAGCTGGATTAATGTACTGCTGTTAAATTTTTAGCATGGGGGATGGTGGTAGATGCTTTGGCGAGGTTGAGTTGACTTGCCACACTACACGGGTCTGACCAGAATTCCTAGACAATTTGTATAGGAACTGCCACATGCAGCTTAGTATCTTGGGGGGGGTGTCTCTGAGAGGTACTATGAAATGGAAAACCTCTTTGGAGTGAGGGAGTCACTATATAACCATCTGGGACACTTGCTTTGTTTTACTAGAACTTGGGAGTCCCCTTTGGAAGATGGTGTGTGACTACGACCACGAGCTTGGAGACTACTAGTGATGTCCTGCCAGTAGGACTTGGATGCCATTTCAGCCTAGAATAAAGGATGGGAGAATATTAGGATCATATGCCCTATAATGGACCCTTTGTACATGACCACCCCAAGTACCCTGTCATAATCTCAGTTAACACTACTAGTGTTGGCAGTCATAGTGGCATCAACAATCTTCTGCATAGACTAGATTTAGAACCATCATGGAGCTCCTGGAATGTCCCAGGCTGGTATGAGCTTAGCATTGAGCAGTATTTTACCTTCAAGGATGATGCCACAATACAGAAGATGACTGGCTTGTCTTAGTTTCTGGTGTTGTCATAAGGTTGTTCACTATATTTGTCAACATGGAAGTAGATGGTCAATTGTCCACGCTGCTTTGCTGTTGAAGGTCTGCACCTTTTCCCTCTAGGCTTTCAAATATTGACTAAAACGTTACCTTCCCCCACCAAGCCCAAAACCAGTGAAATCTGAAGGAGTTATTACTCGATGCTAGGAGTCTAAATCTCCACTCCCTACAAGCTTTCCTCACCCTGAAGAATGCTGACTCTGTGCAGTCCGAGACCTGGTTTAATGGCAGAGCATGCCAGCAGGCTATAATGCCTTCCATACATTCAGACCAGCTGTTACACAGGGACTACAGTTGGAGGTGCCTCCCCTCAAGGCTGGTCAAACAAGAATATACACTTGAGCTTCTCCATGTTTAAATGACTATGGGGAAAATCCCATACCACTTCTTGCAAACTATAACTCAGTCTCTGACCAGGACACCTATAACATGCATTTAAGCTTTACTGGAAACATTCCCCATCCAACCCAGTACTGTAGTAATGGGTGACTTTAATTGCCCCAGTATTGTGGGAATCTCATAAGGCACCAAACATGTAGGCACAGAGAGTCCTGGATCTTGTAAACACAAACTCCCTGCACCAGATTGTCTATTCTGACCAGTGGTGCAAACCTACTGGATTTGGTCCTCCCTAATATGGGAGTGCTGCACACCCTCAGTGTAATGTCCTTTCTGGTAAGGTCAAGCCACAAAACTCTTTTGAAATAAAAAAAATAAAACCCAGAACCCCAGCTAACCGTGGAATGTTCAGAAACTACTCCAAAGCCAATTTTCTACTAAGTGATAACCTAGCAAAATTTGAAAGTCCCCATAAACCCTGAACACTGCTTATGTGGAACTGTTTGCAGAAACACTATACAAGCATGTTGTACCTAACTCAAAGCCACCCTGGTAGAATCGCAGCACCAATAGGCTGTATAACGGAAGAAAATTAGGAGGTGAGCACCCAGCAGGATAAAAGTACTCTGCTCAAACTAAAAACTTTGAGTAAAAATGGGCTATAAAGCCAAATTTGCAGTAAATTTGCCCTCCCAGGCCAAGGACAACCAAAAAAGCATTCTTTAGCTATATCAGCAACCTCAAAGGCAATACGCAGTTGTGTGCAGAGCTCATTGTTAATGGAGCCACCTGTACTGAGCCAGAAAATTTTTGGAGTCCATATTCCAATTTCTCCACTAGACATATTTGCAAGCAAAGGAAACTAGTATTGCTGAAATTGAATTTGTCTTCCAATCTTGATGAGTACTTTAATGAGGGGGACCCCATTTTCTTACAAAATCAAGGCTACACTTTTATATACTGTAGAAAATAGTCTATATCCTGTATAAAAGTAGGTTAAAATATAGCTGGGTGCACAAAACCAGGATAAAGTGCCTAATCCTGGTAGGCTTACTGGTGCCAGGACTGGAAAAAATGACTGTACAATCCTCAAGACATGGAAACATTCCTACAAAGGGGCTAGGCCAGGCCCAGTGGGAGGATGCTCCCCCCTTGCTATAGGAGGAAGTAGCAGTCCACAGAGCCATAAAGACAAGAGTGGACTATTGAGGATTAAGAAATTACATATTTTTACTGTTATGCAAGAAGCCCAGAATTTCCAGACAGATGTACAAAAAGTTTGTGAGAAATTAGAATACTTCCACAAGAAAAACTGTCTAGCTTCAAATAAGTGTTCATTAATACAACAGCTTTATGAAAAACATTTATAGACTAAAACCTTGGGCTGTTTTGGGGAAAACAAGAAACTGAGGAAGTGCTAAAATATAAAGAACAATTTAGAGACTTTGGAAAGGTACAAGCAACATGGACATGGGAAAGAGATCTCATGTGGTGCAATATTTATGCAAAGGCGAAAGCTGACTAAACACAAAAAATAAATATTCTAAGAGAGCCCCATAGATATTTGAAGAGAAATAGGCAAGGCATTAGACAAATGTTTACAATACAAAAAATCAAAGCCGAAGAGTAGACTATTAGTAATGAAGTTAAAGAAACGAGTGATTTCTAGGAACAAATTTCAAGCTATAAACCAATTTTGCTGTTCCTGTCTTAACTTGCAATTTGAGTTATTGGCCCAAAAGGTGTTGGGACAGGAAAACCAGGATGCTTCATAATCGTCAAATGATGAAAATTGGTGTTTACCAAGATTATATGCTCCCCATTCTGAAGAACAGTATAGGCCTCCTCGAAATTCATTACATGTATGTCTGCAATCATGGGATTGCCTACATATTTTCTGAACTCATAAGACAAAAACTTAATGAAAGTTTTGAAACCGTTTAAGGTGACTTTCCTGCTTAATTTAGCAGAAGCATATCTGTGTCAAGTGGGAATGGAAATTTAAATCAGAAGTAGAAAATCAGGCAGCAACTGAAAGTGCCAAAAAAAAACCCCAAAAAATATAAGGTAAAGGCTCAGATGAGAAGGCAAGAAATGTGGAAAATGCATAAATATACTTGCAAGTATAACAAACTCTTGGAACAGCGTGATTTTCAGGATTGAATACAAGAATGGTTAAGGAGAGGTGAATTTAAACCAAAAGACAAAAGGTTAATGTTGGCCCAAGATAGTGGACTATGTACACGTTGGATTACAAAGCCCATTAAACATGAGAGAAACCGACAAATGTAGGTTTTGTAAAACAGAATGGGAAACTATTGCTGGTTGTGATGTACTAATGGCAGAAGGACTGTATACTGAAAGGCATAATGTGGCAAGACTGTTGCATTGGGGACTGCAAACATACTGAAGTAGCTAAAATAAACTGGAAACATGAGCCACAAAGCATCATAGAAAATGTTATCACATGGTGATCATCCTACCAGCAGTTCAAAAAACAGATACAAGACTACCAGATATAGAAGTCCATGAAAATACAAGTAGCATTGATCATTGAAATTGCTACACCCACTGACTACGGTGTCTTGCATTCAGAGGCTGTCATAAACTACCAGGATTTGCAGGAACAAGGGCAATATGGAAGATGCCCAGACAGTTTTAGTAGTAGGAGCAGTGAGTCTTGTAAAAATTTACAATCATACTTGTTACCAATACATGGAACTGTACAAATTGCAGAAGGAATCATTACTGAGCACATTGCAGATGCTGCAAAGATCGCTTCTGGCAACATCTGAGATTGAAACGATGCTAGTACGAACTTTAATCATACTATGGCTTGGGAATGGGGTCTTTTCCTGTCATGGTATCAGAAATCCAAAAGACTGAGAAATTAGAGATGCGAGAAGATGTGTTAAACCTACTGGTAGATTCAGCTCTAACTTTACCCCTCTCTCCCCTCAACCTTCCCTCCAGAAATACCATCAAATACAACTCTTATCACTAAGGAACAGGTTCTCGGTGGTCTTCAAGGCCAATGACACTGCATCAACAGGCCCAGATATTATCCCAGCATGCCTTTTTAAATAGCATGAACAAATTAGTCCCTCTGGAATTGCTATTTAACTGCAGCCTCCAAACGAGCTTTGTGCTTAATGAAGGGTAAACAGCAACTATCATCCTCTGCACAAAGGGGGCCATCTACAGACCCTGGAACCTGTAGATCCAGAAGTCTCACTAGTGTCATATGCAAAGCCATGGAAAATAATCATGGAAGTGATTAATTCCTCTGGACCCAACTCAGTTTGGTTTAGTCAAGGGCAGGTCATGCCTACTCTACCTGGTGGACTTTAAGGTCACCAAAGCAATGAATAAGGGCAGTATGGTTCACACCGCTTACCCTGACCTGACCAAGGCATTCTTGGCAAATTTAAGACGCTGTGTAAACCATTGTTACCTGGAGGATACCCAGGTGGATCACACAGGACTTCTGAAGTTAGAAATGGGGAGTCATCGTCCTACAAAGAGGCCAGTCACAAGTGGAGTCCCTCAGGGATCAATCCTCTGACTGCTCCTTTTTGACACTTACTTCTCTGAAGTCTAAGCAAATGCCAAGCACCTGTGGCTAACCAGTTTTGCAGACTGCAAATTAGCAGTCATAGAACCCCCCCTCAGTACTAATGCTCTCCAGGAAGGGCTGACACAAACTTGTCAGAGCCATGGACTTATAACCCAGTGCCAAGAAATGCATAATAGTATCCTTTAGGAAACTGTATACCCCTGTAACTATATCAACATACCCTTAAGAGTCTTGGCTGGCACAGTGGCTTGGATTGTCTCCTCACAGCAAGAGATTCTTCAGTTCGATTCTTGGCTGGGGTGCCTTCTGTGCAGAGTCTGCATGTCCTCCCTGCATTTGTGTATGATGTTCTTCGTCTCACATTGCTGCAGTCATAACCTGTGGGTAGTCCGCTGTCCTCTGTCGGCCCGAATACCAAAGAGTTAGGCTGGCGTCGGTCATGGGTGCCCGGAGCTGATGTCCGTACGTAGTAGTACTAAAGCGCATGACCGCCATATCCCCAGTCTTTCTTGCCGCGTGGTCCGAAGCAGAAGCAGCGTTTGCAAGTGCCGTTCGGGCGTTGAAATTTTCAGTTTTCGAGTTTCTGACCGAAGACCAAGTTGGGCTAAAACCCGCCCGTGAAAACTTTTGTCTTTTCTTGCCTCAGTTAATCCGGATGTCAGAAAAAGTTAATAATTGTATTTCTTGTGGGAAACAGATACGTCATAGGGACTATCATTCTCTCTGTATTCCTTGCTTAGGGCCTGAACACGACGTAGTGGGGTGCGCTTTGCTAGATTTAATAAGGATGCGGTTCTATGGAATCTGGTTGAATCTGTGGATCATCCAGGAGGTCTCGGCTGGAATCCAGGGGGAACTTTTAATTTTGAGGCCTCCTCTCTCAGGGAGGGTCAGGGGTGCTTGGGTGCTCTTCTCTCTGTTCTCCCATCCTTCAAAAAGGTTATTAGGCCTTCTACTTCAGTCACTAAAGGCCCTGCTAAGGCTAGACCTGGTATTTCTGGTACAGGCCACAGCCCTGGTTCTTCGGCTCGGGGTTCCTAAAAGCATATGTTGAAAATGGCAGAGGATTTGATTACTTTGATCAGGGTTCTATGCCCCTCCAGAAAAGAGGCCTAGGGTGGAGACAGATTTAGAGGGAATGGAACATTCCTCAGATTACTCTGAGTCCTCAGCTGGGGATATTCAGGATTTTCCTCCCTATTCTGATTCGGATGCAGAGGATTCCTGTCCTTCTGCTTCACCTCCAGAGGATTTCTCCTTTTCTGAAACCTTGCATTCCATGAGGGAGCATTTCAAGTGGAAGGTCAGGATTTTCAGATTCTCATAAGAGGCTTAGGAATTTTTGTTTTGTCACAACATAGACCTTTGGCAATTCCCCTGTTTTAGATGTTGTTCGGGATGTTTTTCTGAAGCTTCCCTTAATCCTGATTCTTTACCCCTGCCCTGTCAAGCCAGACAGGTATTACAGTTCGAGGCACATAAATATTTGTATAAGAGCCTAGAGCTGACCCGGAAACTATTATTCAAGGGCCTAAGGGTGTCAGGGCTTCTGTGGTGAAGAATCCAGTTCCCTTGGATAAAGACTCTAGAGCGTTGGATAGGTGGGGTAAAAAAGTGTACACCTCTTCTACGTTAGCTATGAGGGCTTTAAATTGCCAATTCCATATGCTGAAGTATCAGAACTTTCTGTTAGGTCAGTTGAAATCTAAGGTAGATGCTTTATCTGAGGGTATAGAGTGTAAGGAATTGCAGGAACTTGGTTCATGCTTCAGATCAAGTTGGTAAACATTCCTTGCAGTGTGGCTTCGATGCCCTTCAGGCTTCTTCCAGGGTAGCTGCTACTGGTTCAGTTATTCGTAGGCATGCCTGGCTTAAGGATCAAAATTTGTCAGAGCAGGTTAAAGCTCGGATTTTGGATGCTCCCCTTCAATCTGAAGTTCTTTTTGGTTCCCCTGTGGAGTCAGTTTTGAAAAAGATGGAAGACAAAGCTAAGTCTATGCAGACAGTTAAGGAATTTTTGCAAGTGCAGCCCCCTAAGTTTAGCAGGAATTGGCCTGCAAGAGGATGGTCTTGCCCTTCAGATTTTCAGTCTAAGGGCAGGTCTAGATGTGGTAGGGGCAGGGCTCATGCTCAGGGTTCTTTCAGACCTAGGACTTGGAGTTCTCCTGCACAATCTTCTGGTGAGGGCAGGGGTCGGCCTTTTTGTAAACAGACCCAATGACCTGCATCTCCAGCTGCCAGATCCTTCCTTTCTGGCAGCTCCTCTAGGAGGAAAGTTGGCACTTTTCAAGCAAAATTGGCATTTGGTCACCCAGGACAAATGGGTGTTGGACATAATAAATCAAGGCTACAAGTTTTATTTTCACACTTTTCCCCCTTTCAAAGGCATGCCAGATGTACCTCCTCAGCAAAGGCTGGAGGCTCAGGAACAAATTTCTTTGCTTTTACAGATGGGGGCAATCCAGGTGGTACCTCCGTCAGAAGAAGGCCTAGGGTTTTATTCTCGTCTATTCCTGGTGCCAAAGAAAGGAAACACTTGGAGGCCAATTCTGGATTTGTCCATTCTCAATACATACCTAGACATTCCAAAGTTCAAGATGTTAACATTACAGCAACTTCTGCCTCTGCTAGGCAAAGATCACTGGATGGTAACCCTGGATCTCAGAGGCCTATCTTCACATTCCTATCAGGCCCAGCTGTAGGAGATTCCTGCGTTTTCGGGCTGGCACTTCTCATTATCAGTTCTCTGCATTGCCCTTTGGTTTATCTACTGGGTATTCACAAAGGTTCTGGCTCCTGTAATAGCTTACTTAAGACTGAGGGGAATACAAATTTATCCTTATCTGGACGATTGCCTGATTCTTGCTCAAGACAAAGACAAGTTACTTCAACATCTACAGTATGTAATGGCAGTTTTAAGGTGCCTAGGGTATTCTGTGAACGAAACAAAGTCCAGTCGAGTACCCTCTCAGGACATGTGCTTTCTGGGTGTGAGACTGAATACAGCCTCTCAGATGGCTTTTCTGACCCTGGACAAACAAAGAACTCTTCATCTCTACTTCCAGCAATTATCAGTACTGTCCAGGCTGACTGCAAGGACAGTCCTTCAAGCCTTGGGGTTCATGGCATCTTGCATTCTGGTACTTCCCAATGCCAAACTGCATATGCGGAAGCTACAATGGTATCTCAAAAGTGTATGGACTCAACACTGCCACGATCTGGACACTGTCATTCCAATAATACCTTGCATCCAAAAGGAATTCTTGTGGTGGGCACAGGAATGTCACCTAAACAAGGGACTCTGTGGCCCGACCAGAGGCGAGTCAGATCTTAACGACGGATGCCTCAGACCTGGCTTGGGGAGCACACTTCAATGGGAAATGGATTCAAGACACATGGCCTCCCAAACTACAGCATTTGCATATCAACATGAAGGAGATGTTAGCAGTCCAGTTTGCCCTGATGGCTTTCAAGGGCCTACTTCAACCAGGACAGGTGTTGATACAAACAGACAACACTACAGTCATGTGGTACATCAACAAGCAGGGGGGGACCCATTCTTACCCTCTTTGCAGACAAGCTATGATATTGTGGGAGACTGCTCTGGGTTTGCACATTACTCTTCAAGCACGGTTTCTGCCAGGAGCACAGAACTCCCTAGCAGATGTATTGAGCAGACAAATTGTGGATCCCCACAAATTGGATCCTCAGGTATTTCAACAGTTGACAGTGGCTTGGGGAACTCCAGACATAGATCTGTTCGCTTCTCTAAATTTCCAACTACCAAAATTTTGCACAAAGATGTTTCACCCAAAAGCTTGGAAAGTGGATGCTCTATCTTTCAGTTGGAACAACCTTCACATCTATGCTTTTCCTCCTCTGCCTCTCCTTACCAAGGTTCTCTTGAAGGTCAGGCGGGACAAGCCTTGCATGATTTTAATAGCACCAGATTGGCCACGACAGCACTGGTATCCTCTGCTGAGGAGTTTAATTCAGGAGCCTCCTTGGCCTTTACCACAGCTTCCTCACTTGTTGTCCCAGTCAAGCAGTCATTTGCTCAATGTCAGGGTGCAGTTCCTGCATCTAACGGCCTGACATATTCTGTTTTAGAACCTGTGGGTTCTCAGCTTCCTCAACAGGTTTTAGATGTCATTTTGGAAGCTACCCAGCACTAGAAAAGTTTATGCTGATAAATGGAAGAGATTTTTTCTTTGGAGCACGACAAAGGACTTTGATGTCTCTGTACCTAATTTGAGTTTTACACTGCAGTACCTTACTGAGTTACTAGACAAGGGTTTGTCATTTTCCTCTGTGAAGGTTCATGCTGCAGCTATTTCTGCTCACTGATTGTGACCCTCCTTTATTTTCTCACCCTTTGTTTAAGCAATTTCTTAGAGGGGCAAAAAATATAAGACCCCCAGAGCTCCTACTCCTTCCTGGGATCTCAATTTTGTGTTGGAGAAGCTTACTTTGCCTCCTTTTGAACCTGCAGCTACGTCTGAATTGAAGTTTTTGTCTTGGAAGACTGCCTTTTTGTTGGCCATTACTTCTGCTAGAAGGGTATCTGAATTGCAGGCTCTCATGGCAGTAGAACCATTTCTAATATTCCATAAGGATAGAGTTTCTTTGCGTACTAACCCTACTTTCATGCCAAAAGTGATTTCTAATGTGGCCTTGAACCAGTCTATCCATTTGCCTACCTTTTATGCTGAACCCCAAAATAAGGGGGAAAAAATCTTGCATTCTTTGGATATACACAGGCAGTTGCGTTATTATTTGAGCAGAACTAAGGAGTTCAGACAGACTCAACAGTTTGTTTCTTTTGCTTTGGGTTCACAAGGGAAAGCTGTTTCTAAGCAGACTATTTCAAAGTGGATTGGTAATTGTATTGCTTTTTGTTCTCATCATGGGAAGGATGTTCCTGCTGGGATTAGACCTCATTCCACTAGGGCTACTGCCACTTCTACTGCTTTTTTGAGGGGTGTGGCTACTAAGGATATTTTGGAAGCAGCTACTTGGAGTTCAGTTCACACTTTTACTAAGCATTACCATCTCCCTCTTTTCTCCAAGTCTAGGGCTGGGTTTGCCACTGCAGTTTTACAGGGCATGTTAGCAGCTCCTAATGCTTTTTAGTTTGCCAGCCTCCCTTTTCCTTTGCTTTGGGATTCTACCCACAGGTTATGACTGCAGCAATGTGAGATGAAGAACATAGTACAGTTTTGTACCTACCATAAATGTAGATGTCCTCCTTCCCCTCTTTGGTTTGGGGGTGTTGTTGTTGTTTGTTGTTATTGTTCCTTGGGGATAATTATTGTTTTTCTCCTTTTGTGGCTCTGGCCTTTTCTTTTTAAGGCCTGACATCTAGGGCAAGAAAGACTGAGGATATGGCGTCGGTCATGCGCTTTAGTACTACTAGTCAGCTCATGCCAGCCTAACTCTTTGGTGGACAGCGGACTACCCACAGGTTATGACTGCAGCAATGTGGATCCTCTAACATCTACATTTATGGTAGGTACAAAACTGTACTTTTCCTCTGGGTGCTCTAGTTTCCTCCCACATTATAAACACCTGTCTGGAGCATTTCTCTCTAGGCATCTGCTAAAAATTGGCTTGTTCCAAGTATGACTTTCCTGGTAAATGTTAAATTAGTCAACCCCAGTACCTGGGGAAATGGGGGGACACGCACAGTAATCCTAGCCTCTGACCATCATATTTCTACAGTAGTGAGCAACTTTAAACAAAGGTATGGCATCCAAGTCCAGGGAGGTCATTTAGTCCACTGTATTCAGCATTCATTAGGCATATTCTTGAGTATAATGGTCCCTTGTGTGTGTACCTGACTAGGCACATCCAACAAAAGGGCAAAAATGCCCTATGCAGACCACATCAAAGCCCTATCCCTGTATTCTATCTCCAAAGGATGAGGGGAGATCTATGCCTGGTGCATGAGACATTCATATCCCACCCTAGTGATCCTCCAGTATACCCCCAAAATAGCACCAGAATTGCCCTTTCTAAAGACTTAAACCTTTTTTGTAATGTAAATAGGACCTGCCTGCTGGAGAGACGGGTATGTATCACAGATGCTACCCTTTCTCTGGAAGAGGGTCTCAGTCCTTAAGAAGCAGAGTTCTCCACAACTCCATTCAACTGTAACTTGCACAATTGGATGAGGAACAAAAATTCATCCATGGTTTGGCACCTTTATTTTTAATGGACACAGGGTACCAGTAAATGGTTTCTCCCAGGTCCCTGCTTGTGAATGTTTAATCTCCCACCCCTGCTTACACTTAAGGGTACCAAACTTCACATTTTGGATGCATGGATAGGCTTAGAAAGGCCCAAGTGGTCATTGGCAAGAATGTGCCTGGATGATAGTACAGCATATCTGACTGGTGCAGTGCACTGCTAATATATCCAAAGCAAACTATGCTAGTCTATGCAATGTTGGGGCTACCCATAAGAGTTTGTTCATCTGTTGCTGCAGATGCAAACAGTGATGGTGTCCTGAGCATTACTCCCTCTTACTGGGGATGGTGAGTGCTTGGCCTGTAGAACCTTAGTTCTGTCTATGGGTAAGAATGCACCTCTTCATCCTGCACTGTTTCGCCAGATGGCAGTAGTGCCAGTTTCATATGACAGTGGCTCAGGTGTGTTGTCACTGTACCTGTACATGGGTGTCAGCCTGTTCTGCCCCAGTCTAGTGGTCACTAGTACTATTGCTTGGCTCACCATTGTTGGCAGAAAGCTACAGCTGGTATGCAAGAATGGTGTACAACATTTAAAGGTTCCACTTGGTATTTTTGGCAGCCTGATATTTAACTTAAATTCAGTATTTTCTGAAAATTCAGGAAGATGAGGTACAAGTTTCTGATTCAACTTGGCTGAGGTGTTAAGTCACAAGCCCTACTAAGACGGTGTAGGCATTGGTTTGATTACCCATGATGCTGCAACCATGATCTCCATGCAGAGGAAGAAAATGTTGGACAGCAAAACTACAAATGGGTTGCATAATTCTGAACAGGTTTCAGTAAGCTCCTGGAATGTCTACTAAAGCTTTTCAAAACACATCATTGAACAGAGGCACTAAAACATGCCTCCCCCTTTGTAGGACCGTTTTAAATCTCATTTTAATGTTTCAGTGCTTTGTGAATTCATAGATGTTTGAGGGCTGACTAAAACATTTGGAATTGACATTAATCCCTGAATTGTAAGGGGATAGCATATTTTCTGTTTTTGGACAGTTGCAATTAGCAGGTCTTTGCCACAGTCAGTATAAATGTGATTTACTATGTGATATAGTGCAAGTTTCTACAGGGAGCTGTTATCAATGTGGTAGTTGAAAGGGAAGTCCTGCTATCCAAAGAATACAGCTATACATTTGACATTTAGTTTGCCTGTTTTTATAAAATCTATTTGGAAAAGGCCCTCTTGGAGGATTTTGGTGTTCTCTGGGGAGTTTGCCACCAATTTAGTCTGCAGGTTTGGTCAGACAGAATTGCTTAACATTTGCTTTGACATATACAGGAAGTGAGTGGCCAATGGGCTGAACCTTGGGGTATGCTGGAGAAGGTAGAGCCACCCACCCTTCTGAGTTCCATTTGTGAACCAATTTTGCTATCCAGTTAGTTACGGAGGGATTATTTAACTGGTGGCCAATGGGCTGAACCTTGGGGTATGCTGGAGAAGGTAGAGCCACCCACCCTTCTGAGTTCCATTTGTGAACCAATTTTGCTATCCAGTTAGTTACGGAGGGATTATTTAACTGGGAGAGTATCTGATACCAGAGCGTGGGATGGTATTGTAGTCATTCGTGAGGTACAGTTAGTGTACTGATTTATTGAAGCGATGGATTAGAGCAAACCTGAGGTTAAGTAGGCAGGCTGTGCCCTTGACTGATCTGAACTGGCTTGGATTATAATTTTGTCCTTAATCCTATGAGGCTTGCCAAAATCTTACATTTTGAGACTGGTCAAGCTTATGGGTTTATAATTACCTGGTCACTTGATGCTTCTAATTTATCCCAGGATTTTGTGACCACAATAAACCATTTCAAAACGCAATTCAATTGAAAAATGAATAAATCTGTTAGAGGAAAACCTGGTTGGTTGCATAAGTGTGCTCACCCTTAAACTAATACTTTGAAGCACCTTTTGATTTTAATTGCAGCATTCAGTCTTTGGTAGGTAGGCGTCTCAGCATGGCGCATCTTGACAATATTTGCCAACTCTTCCTTGCAAAAGCACTCCAAATCTGTCAGATTGCAAGGGCATCTCTTGTGCACATCCCTCTTCAGCTAACCCCACAGATTTTCTATTGGATGTTGGTCTGGGCTCTGGCTGGGCCATGACAAAACTTTAATTTTCTTCTGGTGAAGCCATTCTTTTGATTTTTGGATGTATGCTTGGGGTGTTATTGTTGTGTTGAAAGGTGAAGCTCCTCTTCATGTTTGGCTTTCTAGCACAAACCTAAAGGTTTTGGGCCAAAAGTGATTGGTATTTGTAACTGATGCTCTCCACCTTGACTAAAGCCCCAGTTCCAGCTGAAGAAAAGCAACCCCAAAGCATGAAACTGCCACCACCATGCTTCACCATGGGGATGGTGTTTTGCTGATGCGAAGTGGTGTTTTTGCACCAAACATACCTTTTGGAATTTTGGCCAAAAAGTTCAACTTGGTCTCATCAGACCATAACACATTTTCTGACATGCTTTTGGGAGACTTTATGTATTTGCAATTTTTTAGCTGGGCCTGGATGTTTTTCTGTGCAATAAAAGGCTTCCATTTTGTCACCCTACCCCATAGTCCAGACATATGGAGAATATGGGAGATTGTCACATGTACACAACCAGTACTTGCCAGAAATTCCTGCAGTTTGTGTTGCTGTAGGTCTCTTGGCAGCCTCTCTGACCCATTTTGTCTTGTCTTCATCAATTTTGGATGGATGTCCAGTTCTTTGCAATATCACTGTCCCATATTTTCTCCACTTTTGATGACTGTCTTCACGGTGTTCCATGGTATTTCCAATGATGTGGAAATTAGTTTGTACCCTTCTGACTGATACCTTTCAACAATGAGATCCTTTTGATGTTTTGTAAGCTCTCTGCGAACTACTGCTTTTGCTGTAGCAGGCAACTGAGAAAATGTCAGGAAAATCCTACTAGGACAGCTGAACTTTATTTGGGGTTAATCAGTCTCTTTAATTGATGGCAGGTGTGCACCTAAAGACTGAATGTTGTAATCAAAAGGTGCTTCAAAGTAAAGGCTGTGTACACTTGTGCAACCAGCTTATTGTACGTTTTATTTTTCCTCTAACAGATTTTTTTAATTGCATTGTACAGGTTATAGGTCGCATTAAAGGTAGGAAAAGTTTTGAAATGATTTATTGTGGTCTCGTTTTTTTTAATATCACAAAAAGCTGGCAGTTTAGCAGGGGTGTGTACACTTTTTTTTTTTTTTAATATCCACTGTAGTGTTAGGCCTTTGATAGCACCTTAAGAACTTCTTGGGAGATTGGGGGATGTAGATGCAGGTATGGAATCTTGAATATAGAAGGGGAATGGGGGTAGATTCAGAACTAAATTTGTCTGAAAAGAGTATGATTTTACAAGGCACTGCAAAAAGCTGGCAGTTTTCTGAGATCTGACTTGGATAAGGCTTTATCCTTCACCTGGGTAGCTGTTGTCTCCTATTTGCCTTTGGTTCATTTAGGGTAAAAAGTTTAAGATTAGCAAGAGTGTTGACATCTTGAATTTAAACTTCATTTTGTGTGCAATGAGTTGTATTATGGAGCCTGTTAGGGTTCCACTATAGGGGGTTATTTTTATAGCCGTTCACTATAGGGGGTTATTTACATAGCCTAGTGCCTCAGCCCTGGGGCCTATATAAGCTAGCCAAAAAGGTTCCCTGGCTTTCGCCACCCAAGAAAATTTTCCTGTGCCCCTGCACATAGAATGTGGGGGTGCAGGATTCCATATCGGGAGTTTGGGTTAAGATGGAAGGGACTCAATTCTCCAGTTGTAAGAAATGCTATCCCAAGAAACAAATACAAGGAAATTAACATTGCATAGTAGAATCTTGGGCGAGATTCATTTTTACGTAGCTGTTCTACTTGTCCTAACTAGTTGTATGCTTTGTACTCGCATGCCACTTTGGAACCGATCAGAACTGATTTTTAAACCTTTTGTAATACTGTAATTTTATATAAAATAATTGCATACAGTAATTAATAGTTGCTACTTCTCTCTGTTTCAGGCAAAAAGAGATGACCCTTCTTTCGTAGATCAAGCCGAGGCTAAAAAAGATGCAAAGGTATGCTGCCGTCCACTTCAATTAACTTAGTGAGCCAGGCTGGGATAGGAATTCTTCGTGTACCGTGGCACATCGGCATGATTATGTATGCATGTTTGAGTAAAGAATGAGGAGCTCAGCAGAACTTTGATAAATGGATGCACTGTGACTATGTAAATATCTGTTATAGTTGTAAGGTGACATGGCATTTACTTCCACTGTACTTCAAATGGTCACGAGACATGGTTCTACAGTAGAGTAGATTATCCAAAGGTAGATTATCAGAACCAGCCTTCCAAAGTTTTCTGGTAGGAAAAATCAGTCTGCTTATGTAAACGTGCATTCACTTCATGTTGTTTTTTTTTTTCAGCTAGTAGCCAGCTTGTGTGTGAAAAATACTGTCCAATGGAGTCACTGAAAATGTTAGTGTATTCCCGCATACAGAAAAAAACAAGACTTTAGAAGTTTTTTCTTGTTGAATCGTTTGATTATTCGAACTACCCTACCCTAGGTCCCAATTAGTTTGGATAATCAACTCTACTGTACATGAGAAGGTAAGTTTAACCAGTACCAGACATTATCAGTAGAGTGATATCAGTCTGAAGCATATAGGATGAATTGGAGTACAAACAGGTCGAATGGATTTACTCTGAAAGCATGACTTAAACTGTTATATTGTTGCTGGCTATCAAAGTAGATGGAGATCAGTGGAAGCAGGTGCAAATAGAAAATATGGAAGAATACGCTTGTGAAATTTAGAGCCTGGATTATACACTGCAGGGAGTTTGTATTATGGTGAAGGTTGGAAGGGTATCTGTGGCATGCATTATTCGGGTACATGCATTTACAATGAAAATGTGTATAATGGTGAATGAATGTAATGCTAGCAGAAGACTTTGAACTTGGAAAAGTTGCACAAGATGTGAAGCGGCATGTAGTATTAGTGTGAGCTTTTATGACGAGGGAAAGAAAGCCCATTTTATATCTGAGGACAGAAATATAGTCTTAATTTGACGGATGAAATTAGAGAAGTAATAGGTTTTTCACATGTGGTAATGCTGACTAGGGAGAGATTTGTAAGGGTATTACCAAGCTAGCTGGTAAAATAACTAGAGTACTGAAACAAGGAATAGTACAGTTATGCAAGGATCATCTTCTAGTGAGGCTTTTCTCTGAAACATGGAAGGAATGGTGGGCAAGTTATAAAAATATATATGCAGATGGAAAATAACAGCATCCCATATGGAAAGACCAGAATGAACCATTATACAAGCACGTGTCCTATAGTCTAGAGACAAATGTATAGAGAATAAGGAATGACCAAGGCAAACATTATTTGAAAGTTAAAAAGTAGATGACTGTAGAATAAATCACTGTTCCACTGGTTGGAGCCAATTCCTTTAATGAAGTAAAAAAACAACAGATCCAGTTAAACACAGAGCGCTTTCATCTGCAGGTAGGCAAACTTCATCAGATAAAATCCCACTACTACAAAGAGCTTTATATGTGTGTGTACCCAGAAACTTTTCCCATTCAATAATTCAATTAAACAGTTTAAAATTTTGATGAAACAATTTAAATCAATTGAAGTGAATTAACATGCAAGAATACCTGAAATGATAGTCACACTTTGTTTAAAACTCAGAGTTGTTCCTTTGTTAAAGGTTCATGAAACTGTGTCAAATATTACTTAAAAATACTAAAATGACGTAAAAGAATGATAGAAATGAAGATAAATATAGGTATAAATATATATAATTTAAGTATTATGAATATTTTGAATATTTTAAAATATTTAAAAAAAATTTTTGAATATAATATTTTACGTAAAAGCATAAAAAGGTTCATGGTGTAAAAAGTGATCATGGTGTAGAGAATATATGAAGTGTGTGTAAATACTGGTTGTAATGTTCTGTCAAGGAAGATGAAAAGGTAAAAGTACAAGTTTAATCCCTTCTGAATTTTAGTAATACAGATGTTGGGTGAAGAATAGATGAATAAGTAAAGTTGAAGGGATTTAAACAATATTGTTATTTGAAAGTTAGAAAGGAGGTATCTTATGTCGAAGTAAACAAGCAGTTACCGGGCTGGATGGAGCCAATCAGTTTTCTTTTAAGACTTGTAAAGACAAAATTATCTTCATTTTTTTGAATGAGAAGATGAGAGAAAGGGAAAGCTGAACAGGGTACTAAAATTTCCTATGGAAATAAGGTATCTAAGGAGCTAGAGATCAATTACTTTCCCAAACCGCTAAATGTATTAACTTTAAAAGCAGGCAAAATCCAAAAGCGTTGCTATTAAAATATGGACCAAATGAAACACTGTGGCAGATGCAAGTCTTGAACATAGTGCTGGAGGATTTTGCAAGCTTGTAGCATTAACTATTGTGGAATGCCTGAAAATACAGCTATGATATTAATGGGCTAAAGTGAATCCTGACTAATGAGGTGTCGGGCAAGGATTCCCTATGAGCATTTTTATTGCATTATTTATGTATGTAAGCAATGAATGGATGATATATATTGAGACTAAATGCCTTGGCATGAGCATAGGATGCCTTTGTCTTGTGTAAATGATAGTTTTTGGCTCTAAACTATAGTTGCAAAAATAGGGAATGGCTAATGGAGGCAAAATATGTAGTTAAGGATAGCTTTTCTGAAAACTGGAGCAATGGGACAAAATAAAGGGCTGTGGAGAATTTAGGCTTTTAAACTGGAGTTCTGTAATTGGGGGGTATGCAAATGTTGTATAGAAGAGCATCTTTACAGGTTTTTCACTAATATGGAGAACAAGATTAAATTGTGCTAATCGTAGTTCTGCATCTGTCTTGTTCATTTTCATTCCTCGAAGTACAACTCTGCCAGTTTCTTCTGATTCTTGGATCAGACTCTTGAGCGCATACCTTTACCCATAATGCCCCTTACTTGCCAAATTACCTCAGATAGTTTGCGGCTGTTAAATATGCCTGAAGGCATAAACACTTCATTTTCTATTTCTTAGTTTAATTATTACTAAGAAATAGAAAACAGCCAGCGTAGGGGCTCAAACAGGGAACAATGGTTCCCATATACCTCATCTGGTCTCCCCCACAGGAACTGTACTGGGGAAAGGAGGTCGGAAAGTTGAATGAAAATGGATAACACAGATGCATAGTTATGGCGAGTACATAAATTTTAACATCTGTTTTCATTCCTCAATGTTTAGGACAGTCCCCAGCTTGATGGTCTTGGGGGGGGGGGCCTTATGGAAAGATATTCCAGAGAACTGCAGAGCCGAAAGCAGCCCTCTTACTGGATATGATCAACTTGTAATAAGCAATAAAAGTATGTGGAGTGGGCCAAGTGGCCACAGCACAAATGTAATCAATTGAATGTCTGGCTGGAAAAGTGGATATAGTCATGGATCTAGTCAAATGAGCCTTTGGAGATTAGGCAAGGACAATCATCTTGGAGAATATGCAAAGGAAATGCAATTTGTTATGCATTTTAGCTATGGTAACTTTAGATATCTTTTTCCAATTTCCTTTTATCAAAGGAAACTTACTTTTTTGGAATCTGTTCTATGGAGGCAAAAATGACGTCTATGCACATCTAAAAGATGTAGCATGTATTCTACCTTATTGTCAAATTTTGGAAAGACTGGTAAATTGATTACTTGATTCATGTTTGACTCAAACAACTTTTGGAAAGAAGGGTTTGTACATAAGGTCACTGTCTTTGTGAAACGAAATAAGACAGTTTGGTAGAGTGCTTGCAGTTCCGAAACTCTCCTTGTTGATGCAATGGCAACAAAGTAATTTTTCCAAGAAATTCTAGGTCCAAGTTAGCAGAAAGTTCAAAGGAGGATTGAGTGTGTAAGCGAATATTAAGATCCCAGGTTGGAGTAGTCTCTTACTGGGAGGTCTAACAGAAGGGGACCCTTTGGAAAAGCCTTGCAAATTTTAGAAGAAACTAGGAGGAAGGCATTGTGTCCTCTGTGGTAATTGGAGAGGGCTGCAAGCTTGACTTTTACGGTGGTGAAATTAACACCCTCCTCAAATTGAGGCCAAATCTAATCCTGCAGGAATTGGGGTTGTAAAGGGATCCAGCGTTTTGTTCTGCCCAATATGAAAATATTTCCATTTCCTCTTGCAAGTCTTCCTGGTGGAAGATTTTGAGAAGAGGCCAAATTCAGACCAACTGGAGAGGAAAGCCGAGACTGTCTAGCCATCATTTTGAGTTGGACAAACCGTGTTCTTAACTTTTGAGGCCTTGAATGTCCAGATGAATCATTCTGAATGGGTGCTATGATATATCTGGACTGGGGCCCAGTGTCTAAGGCAGACAGATAATGAAGACCATAGGAATGGGAACCACATCTTCTGAGGACAGAAGGGAGCAATGAAGATTACCTTGATCTTTAAACATTGTCCTTTTTGTAGAAATTTGGGTATTGAGGGAAGGGGAGGATAAGCATAAGATAACAGTGGATCAAAACTGGACTAAAGCATCCATGACCCCACATGAGGGGGGACTAGGGAAAAGAACCTGCTGCACTTGTTGAGGAGAGAGGCAAAGTTTGCAGCAAGGTTGACCCCCAGTGAAGAAAAATTTCCATCAATACAGGATTGAGACCACTCGTGCAGCATCAGGATGGATCTGCTGAGCTTGTCTGCTGGATTTCCCCAGAATGTGCATAGCTACCAGAAAGCAGTGGGAGATTGCCCACTACCAGACTCTCATTGCTTCTTGGCAAAGGGGGATACGATCTGATTTTCCCCCGTTAGATGTACCAAACCACTGACACATTGCCTGGATAGCAATCCTGCCTAGAGAGAGAGCTCTGAAAGGCCTGCAACACTAATACAGCTCTTATCTCTTAAGACATTGATAGGCAAATTGGTCTCTTCTGCTGACCACATACCCTGAACAGTCCATCCCAAGAAATGCCCCCCCACACCAACTGGGAAATGTCCATGGCCTTTGGGGGAGAAAAGATAAATGGATATCATTGATGGAACTTGTTGGACTGGATCCACCAAAGCAGAGAATCCTTGCAAACCTGCAAAATCTTAGGATGCTATAATTGAAGTTGAAGCATCAACCATTGCACCCATAGATCAGTAAGGAGAATTCTCATGTGAAAGCGAGCCATGGATAATAGGGTGATTGCTGCAGCCATCAAGTTGAAGGCCTTACAAATCCATCTTGCACAAGGTTTGGGATGGTCGAGAGGGAGCCATGGGTAATAGGGTGATTGCTGCAGCCATCAAGTTGGAGTCCTTACAAATCCATCTTGCATGAGGTTTGGGATGGTCGAGAATCTGACATGTAATATCAAGGAATTCTGTTCTGAGGAAAAAATGCAAATGGGTCTGTCCAGGCAATCTCCTATCAACTCTTAAGAGGTGAACTGGTTGAAGTTGGGTTATCAAAATAAGCAAATGCTGAATCTGTGCATTCCTGAGATGAGCTGCTACCACTGCCATGTATTTGGTGAACACACTGTGGCACCAAGGGGAAGTGCCCTCAACTGATGACTGGCTCCCAGCCAAAATAGGAGATATCTTCGAGTGGGCCTGTTTTGATGTGATGACATGCATCTTGAAGATTTTTAGAGCACATACAGTTGTCCTGTAGAGGCAGAATGGACTGAACCATGACCATCTGGAACTTGTAGAGGCAGAATGGACTGAACCATGACCATCTGGAACTTGGAGTTCAATTTATTAAACTGATATCTAGAGTAGGTTTCAGGTCCCCGGCTTTCTTTGGCACTAAAAAGAATCTTAAGTTCTGAATCTTGCTTAGTCTGGTGGGACCCCTTTGCCTCTCTTCTAGCAGCTTTTGTATTTCTAATGCTGCTAACTCCCTCTGGGGTGGATCACTGGGGAGACGCTACTTTTGTGAGGGGTTTTGTGAAAAGGGAATGAAGTGTCTTCTGAATATACTTTGCACCCAAAAATCATGTGATGGCTGTCGAGGTATTTAGGTGCAAGGAAAAGTGTACCCTGGCTGCCTCCAGAGAACTGTCAACTTTTCAGGAGCACTGAAAAGGTCTAAGAATCTAAAGACCTTTGCTTCTAGGACTCCCTTTGCTGTGAGGATGGCGTGTTCCATTATTTCCTGTCTATCTCTGGGAGAAAATTCCTATGCAAGTTCTAAAAAGGTTCTCCATTTTTGTAACCACATCCTACCACTATACTGATTCCTTGAGAGAAGTCTTTGTGGGATAGAGAAACTGGCTCCAACAGCAGACAAGGTCTTTCCATCTTTCTCACTGAGGGAATGTCTCTTAACTGTTGGCCCAAACTGGGAAGATCCATTAGTGGGAGCATTAAATCATCTTTGAAAGGGCTCTGCAAAATCGGTCTCATCCGGGCATGTCTCCTTATGGCTGAACCAGCAGCCCATGAGGAGCCTTCAGCAGCATGAGATTAACCTTATGGATGCGTTATGGTCTGTAGGATGGCCAGTTGGGAGGAGTAAGCTTTCTTCCTGCCCATATGGACCCTGGGGTAGACAAGAGTTCCTTGATAGTCCATCTGTAACCTAGTAAAAATGTGCCAGATAGTTGAGCAACTGCAAAGCAAAGGTCACAAAGCATAAACATGCTTTCCAAATCTGTTAAATGCCCTAAACTGTTAGAAGGGTGGACAGCTAGTTCCTCTTTGGTGGCTGCTGCCACGACCGTAGCCTCTACTGGGGTTCCCTTACTCCAGTGCAGCCAGTAAGATTGTGGTAATGCATTATACACTATTTCTAAATGTGTTATGACCATTTGCATGATTGTGTATGTAGTAACTGTACTTAAGTTAAGGTGAACTGTACTTAAGTTAAGGTGCATAGGTTGGGTTACTTATCAAAAAATTGAAAGTTTAGCAGTGAAGGTTGCTTATTGGCCACACTATTGCCTACTGAAGATTCAAAGATTTATATAACCCTCCTGAACTTCCCATTGCTTTATGCGTGCAATAATTTACACACTATAGGTTTGTTGCTTCATAAATATTTGCTGCCCTCTGTTGTGAAATTACCCTCTTTGATTAGCCCCATTGTAAATCAAAATTTTTCTAATGTACTGGATCATAGTGGATGTAAAAAGCCTATACTAGTATTCAACACAATTTTGGAATTGAGGCTTTAAAATATTTTTGGGGCGATAGTCCAATAGCTTGTATACAAAAACAGGTTCACTTTTGTTTAATACATAAATTACTTTGTTAAACTCAAAATTTAGAGAATGGCCATGGGGGCATCTTTTGCCCCATGTATGCCAACTTGTGGATTTATTTGAAGTAGAATATATGTATAGACAGGATTTATGCAAAAATGTATTAAAATATTAGATTCATCAATTTGTGTATAAGGGGGGTTATGAATTTAGTTTAAAAATTTTATACAGAATTTAGAGGATAATTATCTTAAATTTGGTGGACTTCAGTATGGGAAAACTGGCGTTTCTGGATGTCCAATTAGAGGGTTTAAGTCCACAGTTTTTAGGGTGGTGGTCATTTTTTTAGATGGACATAGCTGCCATCACCCGCATTTACTTGAAGCACTTCCTGTGGGGAAGTTTTATGTATTCATAGGCTATGCAATGATAAAGATTGGCAGATGGAAGTACATAAGATTAATATGTTTTTGGAGAGGGGCATGACAAAGGGTGGAAAGGTCAGTAAATAGGTCATGTGTAGATGGAACAAAGAATGGACAGGATGATAAATGAAGGCAGAAATAGGTTAACTATTAATGAAATGGCTACTTGTAAGAAAGTATATTTTAGTAATTACAATCGCTTGTTCACTAAATATATTCACATTTTATTGGGCTTTTTGTTAGATATTAAATTTTCTAAACTTTTTCATACCTCTATGGTATCATTTAAAAGGGGATGTAGTGTTAAAGATTCTTTTTCATAGGTTTATTATACCATATAATACTTGAGGGAATATGGGTACTTTTGCATGTGGTAATTTGTTCAAGTTGAAAGTACATTGTAAGATGTTTTGATTAAAATTAATATTTTAATTTTTGTACTAAATGGAAGACATCATTGCAAAACTGAAGGTATTTACGCACCAATGTGATTTGTTTAACCTAACCTGCAAAGGGCTAACAACCATATGTCTAATTGTTTAACGTACTAGAGATCTGTTCTATTCTGTAAATGCAAAGTGCTTCTATTGAAATATTTCTCTTGTTTTGTAACATGTAATTAGCTACATCTTGGAGCCTTTCTCCCCGGGCCTCCACTGAAAATGGGCTCTTTATGGCACAGTGGACTTCCCTTGTCATCAAACTTAAATATAGGGGAAAGTAAGAAGGCCTTCAAGCTAAGATTACAAGAATGTCATGGTTATAAAAAATGCTAAGCTCAAGCGCCCTTTGGCCACTTTTTAAAATGCATCATAATAGTGATCCAGAGAAATTAAGGGGTACTATTTTGGAAAAAGTAGCTGTGTATGATAGTTTAGACATTAAAAGTAAACTTCTGTACAGGCAGTCCTGGGTTACAGACATCCGACATACAGACAACTCCGATATTATACAGGCTGCTGCAATGTCGGAAATAAAAAAAAAAAAAAAAGTTACCCAAATCTGTGAGAGATCAGGAGTGCAAGCAATGTGAGTGAATGCAGGTATGAATGGGGAAGTGACAGAGAATTAGACAGCGAGGAAGTGATCCCCTAAGAGGTGGGTGGTTGCATAAGGGGAGGGGGGTTAGTTATGGAATAAGTAGGTTGTGTGATACCTCTCAACCTCTTGGAGCAAGAAATCTGGACAAGGCCATAAATTGGGACAAAGGTCCCAAAGTAGGGTTAATTTTAAAATATTGCTCTTACAGACATAGGTTTTATATTGGGATAGGTTTTGTAGTAGGAGTTTTCTGAAGGGTGTTAATTCTGAAACTCCTGTTTCTAATTTGCCACTAATTTGCTAGACAAACATTTATGAAAAATGGACCAAAAAAGGCAAAAATCTGGACATTCTGAGAATCTGTACGGTTGAGTGGTATGGGTCACTGTGTGATTAGTCCTCCAAAGCACTGCATTTAATAAGACACCTTAAACCAGTTATGCTGATAGAAAGTATAGCTCATAAGTAAGGTAGTATAGCTACAGAATACAGTATGTTTATGATTTTTATTTGGAAGTGTTTTTTATGCCAGGAAAAGTGAAATACTAGACTGAGGTAAAATATTTGACCGAAGGGACATTTTAATAAGAACCATATGTATGTGTTTCAACTTGTATACAAATTTGACTTGGACAGACTAAACCTGATCGCGTCCTTAACCCAGGGACTGTTTATTCTGAAATAAGGTATCCTGCCACCTGCTGGTCTGAATGTAGATTACAATTGGAAGCTTAGTTTGAATTTAAATTTCAATTGCTTAATGGGATGGGTCTGGTGCTTTTATTGTGTTGAGTGATGGTGTAATTTAATTTTTTACTCCTTGAAGGCTGTCTATGCACGAGAGAGTTTGTATTGGTTTTATGCAGTAAATATTCTTTGGATTCACTAGCCATTTTGCTTTTTTTTTTTTTGTAAATTTCCTGCTATCCACATTTGCCTCAGACTACGGGAAGACTTGAGTGAGGAAGTTGTGGAGGGAGGGCAGGGCTACTTCCTAGGAGTCTCCTGTAAAATGGGAGACCCAAGTCTAGGAGACGCAGGTTCTGGAAAAAATCTAGGGCTCCAGATCTGCAGAGACTTTGCCACAGAATTTGTCTGATCTGAAACTTTTAAAGGGCGGCTCTGAACTCTGAGCAAGTGCAGGAGACTTTGTAGTGGAGTGCTTCCTGTGCTCCCTCTGCTCCGAAGACCTTTGCTTTTTCATGGCAGTTTGAGCCCCAGAAGTAGAAGCAATGGAGGAAGCAGCTGGCAAAAGACCCTTAAGGACCAGGACCAACTTATTCCACCTGTTACTAATTGCAGTAGTTAAAACACACCGATCTCAGACACTTGCAAACGAGACAGGCCTAAACAATATGCATTCCCTGTGGGCATCTGAATTTGGTATCTTTTGCCCACAGGAAGTTTACTTAAAGCCAGTAGGTTTGTCAGCCATACCAATGACCAAACTGTACTCCACCTCTAGCCAAATAGAAAACAATGGAAGAGAGGACTACACTATATAAAGATTTTCCCCAAAAAAAGGTAGAATATCTAAAAGGTATAGAAATAAGGCCTAGTACCAACAGTGGTACAAAAGGTTATGTACATGGTATAGAAATAAGGCCTAGTACCAACAGTGGTACAAAAGGTTATGTACATGGTATAGAAATAAGGCCTAGTACCAACAGTGGTACAAAAGGTTATGTACATGGTATAGAAATAAGGCCTAGTACCAACAGTGGTACAAAAGGTTATGTACATGGTATAGAAATAAGGCCTAGTACCAACAGTGGTACAAAAGGTTATGTACATGGTATAGAAATAAGGCCTAGTACCAACAGTGGTACAAAAGGTTATGTACATGGTATAGAAATAAGGCCTAGTACCAACAGTGGTACAAAAGGTTATGTACATGGTATAGAAATAAGGCCTAGTACCAACAGTGGTACAAAAGGTTATGTACATGGTATAGAAATAAGGCCTAGTACCAACAGTGGTACAAAAGGTTATGTACATGGTTTAGAAATAAGGCCTAGTACCAACAGTGGTACAAAAGGTTACGTACATGGTTTAGAAATAAGGCCTAGTACCAACAGTGGTACAAAAGGTTATGTACATGGTATAGAAATAAGGCCTAGTACCAACAGTGGTACAAAAGGTTATGTACATGGTATAGAAATAAGGCCTAGTACCAACAGTGGTACAAAAGGTTACGTACATGGTTTAGAAATAAGGCCTAGTACCAACAGTGGTACAAAAGGTTACGTACATGGTTTAGAAATAAGGCCTAGTACCAACAGTGGTACAAAAGGTTACGTACATGGTTTAGAAATAAGGCCTAGTACCAACAGTGGTACAAAAGGTTACGTACATGGTTTAGAAATAAGGCCTAGTACCAACAGTGGTACAAAAGGTTACGTACATGGTTTAGAAATAAGGCCTAGTACCAACAGTGGTACAAAAGGTTACGTACATGGTTTAGAAGAGTAAAGGGACGAAGGCAAGAATGGTAAATAAAAATTAAATTCTAGTTTTTACTCAAAACCCAACAAAGCACTCTAGACTTTAAAGAATGTAATAGTGACCAAATCATTAGTGTGACAAACATTATCTGGAGTAATCTAGCAAGTAAAGGGCATTAAGGACAAAGGAAGGTGTTAGTCGGATCCAAGAATCTAAAAAGATTCAGTCTGATCAAAGGTCAGATCAGAGACCATGTGTTGAGGAATGAATGAAAAGGATGCCAGATCGATGGTGTGCAAGATGAGAAAAGGCTAGAATTGCTTAACCTACTGGTACATGTGGCTTTACTGAATTTATTTTCAGTAAAATGAGAGGAGAAAAAGGAATGGAGTGTTCAAAAGAATAAAAAGCAGTGAATACATGTGACTAAGAATAAGATTATGGAAATTTAAATATGAAAGAAATGGAAAAGGAACAAAAACTATGTAATGTGAAGGAATAATTTTATATGGAGCCTCAAGGAGAGATGGATGAAAATGTAGGGAAACCCTCAGTCCTATAATCTCAAATGTGTGCTACCCCATGAGACGTTGATAATGGTAAAGCTTTTCGAATTGCCTGCCCATAAATCCAAGCTTATACCCACTTAAAAGCATATCGATCTCCACTGTTAATTCAAAATATAGAATGCAAGTATATAATAAAAGATTGAGTACAGTAGAGCATACAAATGACTGAATTCACATTTGAGGAAATCTAATATGGCTGAGGTTTGTATAGTGTGGGCATGTGCAGAATCTAATGTGGCTGAGGTTTGTATAGTGTGGGCATGTGCAGAATCTAATATGGCTGAGTTTGTACAGTGTGGGCATGTGCAGAAAAATGAATATGCAACTGCATGCAGTGCGACTGGTTTGTGGGCTAAGGTTAGAGAAAGGGTTTGGTAAGAAGTTTAATGTTGCTACCTCTAGTGAGGGTAAGAACAGGCTGGTCCAGGGCATTGGAATTAATGAATTCCAGGAAATGTTGGGGAAGTGTTGGTACATGAGGAGTTTTCTCAGTTAATGGAGGGGTAGTTGAAGATGCCCAGTATGGGAGTGCTAGGTTGTACCCTAATATTCTCCAGGGTGCTTGGGAACATGGAGTGTGAGTCATAGCAGGCTATGACCTGAATTGCGGTCTTACCAATGTTGGCCACACCTGAGGTGTCTTGGATGCATTGTATTGGGCTACCAGTCTGGAGGTGTGCATCCTTTGAATATGGAAATGCCACTGGCTTTGGAGCTTCAGTCCAATTTCTGGGGCCAAAAGTTGTGGAAGGAGTTGTAGCCTGGTAGTGCAGGAGTGCTTTCTGCTGGCTTGAACCAGGTCTCTGTTACAGCACAAATGTCTGTTCTCCATTTTAAGGAGTGCTTTAGAGTGAGGGCATTTTGAGATTTAGACTTCTAGCATTGAGCAGCATGACCCTCAGATTGCATTTGTTTGTAGCCATTACAGTGGTAATTTGGTCTTTGGAATACAGACTATAAAAGGCACTATAGGGGTGGCAAGAGCCTTGGCCAGTATCCAGAAGCCCAGGGGTGACTGTTGCAGGCCATCTCTTTCAAACGCATCTAGGTCAGTCAATCATGTCACCTCAGGCAGACAGGTACTGGATCCCTTTACTGGATCCCTTTAGAATGACACCAGAAACTTAGCCAGTTATTCATTTTCTCCTTGTACTGTGATATCATTCTGGGTGATGGTAGGAATGCTACTCAGAGCTAGGGTCATACCCGCCTGGGCTACATACTTAGCTCCTCCATGTAATCCAGGGAGGTACTTCTCAGGACATGTACAAGGACAGTCATATTTGTACCTGTTGAGGGACTGGAGTGTGCATTGTGGTGGATGCTGGCTCCTGACAGGCAGCGGAGTGTTTTCTCCTTATTCAACCTAGTGAGTGGGACATCAGTGTGCCTCACTGTCTAGTCACCTATGACTAGTGTGTTGGGCATGCTGTTTTGCCTTAAGGGCTTTGGTTGTAGTCACCTATGACTAGTGTGTTGGGCATGCTGTTTTGCCTTAAGGGCTTTGGTTGTAGTCACCTATGACTAGTGTTAGGCATGCTGTTTTGCCTTAAGGGCTTTGATTGAGTGGCACTCTGTTTACGAGAGTTGGCTTGTGATTAGTGTTGTGGTAGTGTGTTCCTTCCTTGGAGATCTCTGCTGTTTGAGTAGCTTTTTTAGAGCCTCCGCAAAGGTGGGTGTATGGTTTGTGTTTTTGTGAAGGCAGTGCTGGTGTGTTCTGGAGGGCTGTGTTCCCTGTGGTGTGGTGCAAGTGTTGACCTTCTCTTGATCAGCTATTCTGGACTTGGCTGGAGAGTGTGTGGCTTCCGGTTTGGATATACAAATGCATCTCTTCCAAGTCTGAGTGTTGGGAGGTAAGTGGAGAGTGTCTTTGGTGTACATGAGGCAGTTGCTCCATTGCTTCAGGATGCCCAAGTTCACCAGGTTAATAGGAAAAAGCACAGGGAACTGATGTTTAGACATGCCTGGAGGGGTGGGCATTAATAAGTACTGGATCAGTTTCCTTGTAGAACATTAGTGTTGGTAGCACTTGTGTGCTTCAGTAATTTCTACAAGAAGTCTGGTATAGTGCTAGACTAAGCTAGTAAAGGTGCAGGAGTGGAGAGAACTAGCAGATCTAAGAAAAATTGAAGAGCAGACGTTGCCACCGCTCAGAAGCTTGGTCCTGGATACAGCAATCTGTATCTGGACTAGACTAGTTACAGGAAAGGTGAGAAATGAGTGCAAATGTGAGCTTTTTAAACTAGAAAGTTGAGAGATGGAAAAACTGCCCAAACTGCCAATAAACTAAAATTTCTGGGCCAGAAATCACTCAACTTGTGGTAGATAGGCTACCCAGTGCTTACCATTCTCACTGAGCTAGAAGGCTTCCCTCCAGCACAGAAAGGCTTGGAGGGCTCTGAGGTTTACAAACAGTCCTGGATACAGCAAATCTGTATCTGGATTAGACTAGCTACAGGAAAGGTAGGAAACGAGCTTAGAATTTTTTTTACAGAAAAGTAGCTAAAACAGCACTAAAGTGTGGTGCAAGCTAGCACACTTGTGTGTAGCAGTATTAGAGCAAATATGGTTTAAATAAATGCATTTTTTTTCAAAATGCATTCTGAACTGAATTCAATTGTTTTATTGACCTCTGAACAAGTGCCAAAAAATATAGTTACCAGCTGAGAACCACACTCAGTCAAGAACACAGGGAGATTCTAGCAAATTTTTTTTAGTAAAGTGGAAAGGGAGAAAGGAGGAGCAGAAGATAATTCAGGGTTAAGAAACTAAGTGGGTTGGTCTTCTCAAATGTTCTCTGTATTAGGTAGAATGAGCTAATGACACTAGACTGGGAGGAGTGTTCCAGATCAAATTTACAGTAGGGGTGGGCAACTGCAAAGAAACCAATAGGAAGGGGGGTGGGAAACTTAAATCAGTTGTATGATGCACTCCTTGGCAGGAAATCAGAACAAACAGATGTTTAAGAAATGGAGAAAATTTCCAGTCAATACCTTGCACACAGTGAAACTAACTACAAAAGATTTACAGTGTTGACAGTAAAAACTTTGTTTCAGGCCCTGTGAGGCAGCCATTTTAGTACAACTGTGCAGATACTTTTTACTGTATTTTATAGCTATAAACTATGCAGTAGACAAGTGCTATACATATCTAGAATAAACAACTAGTAAAATAAGCAAAAACAGGTTACTTAATGTTCTACATCACAGATAAGTTTTGTTCAGTGCCCCTCTGATTAGCTCAGTGTGAAATCTCTTAGCATGATTTATAGATCTTATTATCACTTATTTCTCAGTTTTATAGTATTGCTGTTAAATTTAACAGTTTGTAAGAACAGAGTTTGATTCCCAATTTTTTGTAATAAGTTTTCTAGCAAATGCCAACACTCAAATATTTTGTTCCACGTCTTTATCTGCAAAAGCCATTCATTAGTATTTATCTAGTTGGCCAATTATCAGACCATAATCCCTTAAACCTACTTACTACTTTCCAACATGCATTTAATTTTTCACAATCCATAAACGTGTCCATCATTTTTTGCATATTTAATACATCAACACATTGAAGTAATTTTACTAAGCTTGGAGATTTTCTAGGGAGTAACATTCTATGTATAGATTTCCACATAAAAACTTTCTACTATAAACTGACTTAAGTTTTATTCTTACCATTTGAGTCACTTAATCCACTATCTAAAAAGTCCAGAATTTTGTATCAAAATACTTCCGTAACATGGACAAGCTTCCTTTGTTGGTCAATTTACCTTTGATAGCATTCATATAGCCCTATAATGGGGGAATAGTGTTCTGTTCCTCTTCACTCATCCACAAATTAATTTATTTTTGATGGACAATATTAACTGGTTAACAGATTTATCCAACTTATCTTTCATTAAATATTCTGCTTTTCCTTTTTCAAAGCAGTCTGACAGTAATACTCATCATCTTTCGGCTTTTCCTGTTAGGGGTCGCCACAGCGGATCATCTTTCCATTTCTTCCTATCCTCTGTATCTTGCTCTGTCACACCAACCGCCTGTATGTCCTCTGTCACCACGTCCATAAACCTTATCTTAGGCCTTCTTCTTTTCCTCTTACCTGGCAGCTCCATCCTTTACATCTTTTTCCCAATATACCCATCATCCCTCCTCGGCACATGTCCAAACCAACGCAATGTCATATCTCTTGCTTTGTCTCCAAACTGTCCAACATGAGCTGACTCTCTAATATACTGATTACTAATCCTATCCATCCTAGTTGCACAGAGTGCAAATCTTAACATCTTTAACTCTGCCACATCCAGCTCTGACTCCTGCCTTTTTGTCAATACCACTGTCTCCAACCCATATAACATAGCTGGTCTCACTACCCTCTTGTAGACCTTCTCTTTCACTCTTACTGGTACCAGTCTGTCACAAATCACTCCTGACACACTCTCTTCTCCACCTATTCCACCTATTCCACCCTGCCTGTACTCTTCTTCACCTCTCTTCCACATTCACCATTACTCTGAACTGTAGATCCCAAGTACTTAAACTCGTCCACCTTTACCAACTCTACTCCCTGCATCCTCACCATTCCTCTACCCTCCCTCTCATTTACACACATATGTTCTGTCTTGGCCCTGCTGACCTTCATTCCTCTGCTCTCTAGAGCATATCTCTACCTCTCCAGAGTCTCCTCAACCTGATTCCTACTCTCACTACAGATCACAATGTCATCTGCAAACATCATAGTCCATGGGGCCTCCTGTCTGATCTCATCTGTCAACCTGTCCACCACTGCAAATAAGAAAGGACTCTGAGCTGATCCTTGATGTAATTCCACCTCCATCTTAAACAGATCTGTCACTCCCACTACAGTCCTCACCACTGTCAAACTACCCTCGTACATATCCTGTACCACTATTACATCTCTGCCACTCCCGACTTCCTCATACAATACCACAACTCTTCTCTAGGCACCCTGTCATATGCTTTCTCCAAGTCTACGAAGACATAATGCAACTCCTTCTGACCTTCTCTGTATTTCTCCAATAACACTCTCAGAGCAAACATTGCATCTGTAGTGCTCTTTCCTGGCATGAAACCATACAGCTGATCACTAATCACCTCCCTTCTTAACCTAGCTTCTACTACTCTCTCCCATAACTTCAAGCTGTGACTGATCAATTTTATCCCTCTGTAGTTACTGCAGCTGTGCACATCACCCTTATTCTTAGGTACCAAAACACTTTCTCCACTCAGGCATCCTCTGACTTTCCAAAATTTCATTAAACAATCTAGTCAAAAATTCCACTGCCATTTCTCCTAAGCACCTCCATGCTTCCATTGGTATGTCATCTGGGCCAACAGCCTTTCCATTCTTCATCCTCTTCATAGCTGTCCTTACTTCCTCCTTGCTAATCTGTTTCACTTCCTGATTGACTATCCCCACATCATCCAACCTTCTCTCTCTCATTCTCTTCATTCATCAGCCTCTCAAAATACTCTTTCCATCTACTCAACACACTCTCTCCTCTCGAGTACCTTTCCCTCACTATCCTTTATCACCCTTACTTGCTGCACATCTTTCCCAGCTCTGTCCCTCTGTCTAGCCAATCAGTACAGGTAATACCCATTTCGTTTTAATTGATTTTAGCTTGCAGATTTCTCACCGTGCTTTAATACAACTCCATAGTGACATGCTATCCTTCTCCATCGTACTAAGTATGAAATACCTTAAGCACAATCCACCCCTGTATTTAGTTTGCTACATTTTAGAAATCTAATCCAGTTAAGTTGAAGATGAAAACTAATTTTTTAAAGAATTTTTTTATGCAAGTACTTTTTAGTAAATTGTCTTCCTGGACTTGCAAAGGAAAAGTATGCCTTAGGAGACCCTGGTCGTCAACAAAATAGCTGAAGCATAAATGCAAATTTTACAGTATAACCCCTAAAACCAACCAAAGATGCCTAGTAAATATTGACCCCACTTTGTTTTAATTGACTTGTTTGTGAGATTTAAATGTAAAAAAACTTTCCCTGCTAATAGACTACGATTAGATAAATGTGCTTTTCCCAGTGTTGGACTATGAAATCCAAATTATTGCTTTGCATTCCAGCAAGAATACCAAGCTCCTTTAAAACCAGCATCAACAAAATATCATTTGCCCTGTAGCACAGCACTGGCTGTCTGTTACTGATGAAGCCACAAGAGAATTCAAATCGCTGTACTGCTGTTAGTATGTCACTAGGGAGTTTTAGTAGTGCTACTGCAACAGTGATTCAGAGACCTGAAACAACCAGATGGAGCAATACAATTGGCAACTTATCAGCAAGTCTCTGAATGGAACACAACATAGGTAGAATTTAATCATGCAAGTGTTCCTTGGCAACTCATGCAATGCTGTTGCACAGATGCCTACAAACATGCATGAGCATGCACACAAAACTACACCCACACACATGGGATAGACCTCCCCAAGCATGCCCCACTTACACAGCTTTATATTTTCCTGAGATGGTATTAACCTTGTTCCTGCCATAGGCCTCAATGGGTGAAGCACCATCAAAAGATGGTGTACATTTTAATCGCGTCACTCCCAAATGGTACGTAGAGCTTGTCTTTGAATTCCTCTAACCAGCTATTCTGATGCCATCTGAAAGGCTTTTGCGAAGTGCACTATTAATTTGCATTATCAATGCCCTTTGGCTGCCATATTTGCATGTGGATCTCTTTAGAGAGATTGCCATGGTATTGTATGCTGGACACTTCACAGCACTGTCATTGTGTAGCAGTCTTTGAATCAGTCCCTCATAATGCACTGTGATCCCTGCTTGTGCGGTGGTTTTCAGAATCCTGCCCTTGCTCTCATCCCAAGTGCCTTAATATTCAAAATGCTCAGCTTACACCATCTTCCACTGCAATCAAAAGTTTTAGGGAAACAGTATCCCCCTTACTATGTAGCTCACCCCCCAGCTGACTTTGCAATTGGCAAAACAACCTTCACAAAAATAGAATTGGGACACCAGGAATCTATTTCAAATTTAATATTTGCAACCAAAAACAGTAACAAGACTGAGTCAAGGCAAAATTGCAAATTTGAGAACTAGTGGTTATAATACTCCTACTTTCTAACCCCTAGGCCAGAGAGAACTTTACGTAAGCATTCTTGGTGTTGCTTGTACAACATTTTTCTAATTTACTCTGTTGCTTTAAAAAAAAAAAAAAAAAAAAAACTGTGTATAGTTTAACAGGTTCACACTAGGCAACTAATTTAATTTAAAACCTTACTGGGAGGTCACAGCAGTTCCCTTACTATCCCTGTCTATAAACTCCATTTGCGGAGGTGGTGTCTGTGATGTCCATGTTTGAAACTTGGAACATGAACATATGGCAGTTGGGGCCTTCAGTGAAGAGTTGGCTGATACAGAATGTGGGAAGCTGAGGTTTGTAACCTTGTCTGCCAGTGCGATTTTAAAGGGACTTTTTTTCGTTTTCCATCTGAGGTAACCAGACTGGATTTGGGATGCTGCTGATAGGTTGGAATATGGATTGGTGATGGTATGGCTGGTGGAAATTGAAGAGTCTCTTGTTGCAGTTGGGCCTGAAGGTAGCGGTGGTTGAGGGTCTGCGATGTCCAATGGAAGGTCAGAGGATTGGGACTTGGATGCTGGTGGAGGAGTGGTCATTTGGGCTTGCAGGCAGCATTTGAGAGTCTATAGGCATTTGATGGAAGGTCAGAAGGAAGGACTGGGCGTTGGATTTGCTGGTGATGGGGAAGATGATGGCAGTGTTCAGGAGCGATTGCTGTAATCCTTGGAATTGTGCTCTGTTTTTGAAGCTTCTGTGCCTTCGGTTGGCTTGTACACTTGCTATGTGTTTTGTATTTTGTTTATGCATGAGCTTGGAGAAACATAATTTCATACAGCTGTATACTTGGGTATGGTTGAATGATAGTTACTTATGACTTTTTGACCATAAGGGACTTGTGGGCTTGACTTCAGTTGACTTTATGGTTACTCATCCAATCATGTAAATCACATTTAAAGATGGCAAAGTAGTTATGTAGTGGAAGCATATCCAAGAAGTAGAGGACCATTGGAAGATGTCTCATTAGCAGGTTCTGTTTGTCTTTTGTATAGACTTGTCCCCAGGGCTGACATTTGTATTTTCACAAATGGGTCAAAGGTTATTCAGCTCAGGGTCACTCACTGCCTTGTCAGCCAGACAAATCTGACCTGGCAAAGCCCGTAACTGAGACTAGTGATCGTTTAGGCATTCTGTGTAGAATAGGAGCACATACCAAACTTTTTTTCAGTAAGGAAACCTAATACTTTTTAATTACATGTTTAATGTACATGCATCTAGTTTTAAGTTAAGGGTTTTATTAGGACAAAAGGTGAGATCTAATAAGGTGGAGGGCATTCCTTTAATAATTAGACTGGCTAGGGATTTCTTATCTACAGCTGATGCAACTTGGAGTTCACTGTCCATGAACATGTCTAGGTATCTAACTGCAGTGCCTCTTTTAAGGGGAGTGTTTATGTGCTAAATGGAGGGGTGATCATGTTCCCAAACAGTATAATGCTAACATTTAGCACCCAGCTTTACTCTTTAGTGATGTTTTTCAGGAAAGTTTGCCACCTACCCTATTGGAATGAGCTCTATTAAACACTAACCCAGTCAGCTTATCAATGATGTCCTTCAAGGATGCATCTGCAGTCCTAACATATGGGTTGTCCTGCCTCAGGCAGCCCTTCGGTCGGCCGGATTCCAAAGTCTGGGTTTGGCCTCGCTGATGTCGCACTTCACCCGACATCATAGCTGCTGTGAATTGGGTATAAAGGCATCAGCCGATGCCATTTTCCTCCATCTTTCTTGCCGTGCGGTGCCCGAAGCAGAAGCTGTTCGCAAGTGCCGGTCGGTCAGATCCAGAGATTTCTACTACCGAAGACTTCTAAAAAGCTAAGTACCCCGTTGGGGACTCTTTCTTGCCTCAGCCGATGTCAGAAAAAGTAAATAATTGTTTAACTTGTGGGAAACAAATACCTCCTAAGGATTTCCACTCTTACTGCCTTCCTTGCTTAGGCCCAGACCACGACGTATCAGCTTGTCTAGCCTGTGCCTCCTTCAACCGACGGACACTTAGATGTCAGTCGGAGTTTGCAGAGGAGTTTTTTGGTCCCGCTTTTGCTTATAAAATGCTGTCGGAGACTCCGACTTCACAATTAGCTAAAAAGCGTAAGGAAAAGGACCGACACCCGCGGTCCGCAGTTTCGGCCAAAACCACGGTTAAGCCAACCGCGAGTGTCTCTGTTTCGGCTGAAACAGAGTCCTCGGTTCTCCCTTCGACCGAAAGCATTCCTCCGACAGCCGAGGCCTCGCACAGCATGGCTGAATCTGCTACTGAAATTTCTCCTGCTGTAGCAGGAACCCAGGATTTATCAGATACTATTCCTTTAGACATATCTACTCCTGCACGTGGAGCTGCTAGGCCACCTGCATCTATGTCTATCAAGGCTTTTTCTAGGGCTAAAGCAGCTAAATCTTCTAAGGCCTTGCCTGCTAAAACCCCCTCACACAGGCCTACCTCTAGTTCCCAAAAGCTCAGCCTGGCTGAGGATCTCATTTCTTTGATCAGGGGATCTCAACCTCACCCAGACAGGGCCTCTCAACCCCCTCCAGAGAAGAGGCCTAGAGCAGAGCCCCCGGATCCAGTTTCTACAGACTATTCCTCTGATTCAGAAAACTCAAATCCTCCAGAAGGCCCTTATTCTCCATATGAGGATTCTGATGCAGAAGATTCCATTCCTTCTGCCTCTCCTCCTGAGGAATTTTCTTTTGGGGAAATCTTACATGCTATGAGAGAACAATTTCAATGGCAGGGCCAGGATTTTTCAGATTCAAGGAAAAGGCTAAGGACCTTTTTACGTTTACCACAGCATAGGCCTTTAGCCATTCCTCCAGTACTAACAGTTGTGGATGATGCATTTAATGATGCCTGTACTGCCCCTGACTCTCTTCCCCCGGCCCCTGCTAAGCCCGACCGATATTACAGGGTCCCGGACACTCCTTATCACCTGTATAAGGCTCCTATTGCAGATCCTGAAACCATTTCAAAGGGCCCCAAAGCTGTAGCAGCTGCCTCTGCCAAAAACCCCCTCCCCTCAGAAAGAGAATCTAGAGCATTAGAGAGATGGGGTAAAAAAGTTTATACTTCTGCTACTCTTTCGGCTAGGGCCTTAAACTGTCAATTCCACATGATTCAGTATCAGGAATTTTTGTTAGACCAGCTTAATAAAAAACTGTCCTCTCCTGAACCTATAGACCGTAAGTCCCTTCAGGATTTGGTACATAACACTCAGCAGGTCAGTAATCATTCCTTGAAATGCGGCTATGATGCACTGGAGGCTTCCTTTAGATCAGCTATGACTGGAACAGTGATCAGAAGGCATGCATGCATGGTTAAAAGAGCAATCCTTACCAGACCATGTAAAGTCAAAGCTCCTAGATTCTCCCATGGAGTTTGTTTGGCTCCCCTGCACAGCAAGTGCTAAAGAAAGTGGAAGAAAAAGCAAAATCTGTCCAAACAGTCAAGGATTTCTTACAGGTCCAGCCTCCGAGGTTTAGTAGAAATTGGCCTTCGAAGAATTGGTCCTTTCCAGACACCTCCAGAGCACAGAGAGGCAGAAATAGGCACCCAAGAGGCAGAGGTCAATCCAGAGGTGCCTACAGGGGACGTCAGTGGCAGCCTAACAACCAGAGAAGTACTGCCACAGATCCAGCTACTACCACTTCCACAGGACAGACACAATGACTTGACTCTGATACCGCCTACCAGGGAACAACTGGAAGCACCCTTAGGCGGAAAGCTAGCCTTATTTTCCATAAACTGGCATTACATTACAAGAGACAAATGGATTTTACAGACAATAGACAAAGGCTACAGGTTTCACTTCCACACTCTACCAAAAAAGAGAGGGCTGCCAAACCTACCACCAAACCAAAAAGCAAACGCTCTAGGACAAATCAACCACTTACTAAGGATGAGAGCTATAGAAAAGGTACCGCCTATGGAACAAGGACAAGGATTTTACTCCAGACTTTTCCTGGTACCAAGGAAAGAAAATCAATGGAGGCCTATTCTCGACCTGTCCGCTCTGAACACATATCTCATTGTTCCAAAATTCAAAATGCTGACACTACAGCAACTTCTTCCCATGCTGGGCAATTGGCTGGTGACTCTAGATCTCAAGGAGGCATACCTGCACGTCCCTATACGACCAGATTGCAGAAGATACCTCAGATTTCTTGCAGGATCAGAGCATTATCAATTCTCAGCATTGCCTTTTGGCTTATCTACTGCGCCCAGAGTATTCACGAAATGCCTGGCATCAGTAATTGCTCATTGCAGGCTTCAGGGAATTCAGATTTATCCATACCTGGACGACTGCCTAATACAAGCGGACATACCTGGACGACTGTCTAATACAAGCGGACAACAAGACCAAATTAACAAAAGATTTGGAAAAGGTTATACAACTACTGCAAGCCCTGGGATACACAGTCAACATGAAAAAGTCAAGACTGGTACCATCCCAAAGGATAACATTCTTGGGTGCAGAACTGGACACTTCAAATCAGATGGCATTTCTCACAGCAGAAAAGCAAAAGCAACTACCACTCTATTTCATGGCATTAACGACACAGAACCAGCTTTCAGCAAGGAAAGTCCTGCAAGCCCTGGGTTACATGGCATCCTGCATAATATTGATTCCACATGCCAGGCTGCATATGAGGAAGTTGCAATGGTACCTAAGGAATATATGGTCTCAACACAAGCACAGTCTAGAAGCCCAGATTCCAATAATTCCATGCCTGAAGCAAGAATTCCTGTGGTGGGCTCAGGCCTGTCAGTTGAACAGAGAACTGCCTTTCCACAAACCTCGCCCAAGCCAGACAATCACCACGGATGCCTCAGACCTGGGCTGGGGGGCACACATGGTGGACAAGTGCATACAAGGCCTATGGACACAAGACCAGCTGAACCTACACAAATCAAAAAGAGATGCTGGCAGTGAAACAGGCAATTCAGACATTCAGACCGTTTCTTCAACAGGGTCATTTGCTGATAAGGACGGACAACACCACAGTCATGTGGTATATCAACAAACAAGGAGGCACACACTCATATCCTCTATGCCGGATGGCAATGGACCTGTGGAATGTGGCCCTGAACCTCAACATTCAGCTCCAGGCCATATTTGTGCCAGGAAAAGAAAATATACTAGCAGACACCTTAAGCAGAACTACCACGGATGCCCACGAATGGATGCTGCATCCAGACATCTTCAAATCCATTACAAAGAGATGGGGACTACCAGAAATAGACCTGTTCGCATCCCCACACAACCACCAAGTGAGGAAATTCTGCACAAGGACATACCACCCACTTGCTTGGAAGGTGAACTCCCTATCCTTCAGTTGGGAAAACCTGACAGCATATGCATTCCCACCTCTTCCTTTGATGCACAAAGTGCTACTGAAGATCAAAGAAGATCACCCAAGGATCATCCTGATAGCTCCAGACTGGCCGAGGCAGCATGGTTATCCGCTACTCAGGAGTATGTCTCGGACACACGTATGGCCTCTACCTTTAGTTCCTTTACTGCTAACACAGAACAACTTCAGGATCCTACATCCAAACTTGAAAACACTGCAGCTAGCTGCTTGGAATATTACATAAAACAAAATAACCCAGATTTATCTCAGAGGGTTAAAGACATTATCCTGGAGGCTCGCAGACCCTCCACAAGGAAGACTTATTCAGCCAAATGGAAAAGATACCTCATTTGGAGTGCAGCAAAAGGAGAAAATGTATCATTGGCAAACATAGCTAACATCCTGGAATATTTAGCAGAACTTTTCCACAATGGCCTGTCTTACTCCTCCATTAAGATTCATGCATCAGCAATTTCAGCAGAATACAACACGGATCCTCCAGTCTTCTCTCATCCTCTACTCTGGCAGTTTCTGAGAGGAATTAAAAATGTAAAGCCTCCAAGGAAGCCACCTTTGCCTACATGGGACCTTAACTTTGTGCTGGAAGAGTTAACACTTCCCTTTCGAACCAGCAGCAACAGCAGAATTACAGTTCTTATCTTGGAAAACTGCTTTCCTGCTTGCAATCACTTCAGCAAGAAGGGTTTCGGAATTACAGGCATTAATGGCAGTACAGCCCTTCCTTATCTTCCATCAGGATAGAGTGTCCTTGAGAACCAATCCTACTTTTATGCCAAAGGTGGTCTCCAGGGTATCATTGAACCAAGCAATCCATTTACCAACATTCTTCCCCAACCCACAGAACAGGGGGGAAAGACTACTACATACCTTGGATGTGCACAGGCAATTGCGCTACTATCTGGACAGAACCAAGAGCAATAGAAAAACTGACCAGCTTCTGGTAGCATATGCAACAGGTATGGAAGGAAAAGCAATTTCAAAACAGACTATCTCAAAATGGATAGGAAATTGCATTCGATTTTGTTACTCTCTTCATGGAAAGACAACTCCAGAAAACATCAGACCTCGCTCCACAAGGGCTACAGCCACTACTACAGCTTTCTGGCTACCAAAGACATTTTAGAAGCTGCTACTTGGAGCTCCGTGCATACATTTGCCAAGCATTATAATCTACCTTTATACTCCAGATCCCGAGCAGGTTTTGCAACTGCTGTTTTGCAAGGGATCTTAACTACACCATAATCATCTTAGTGCCTCCTCCCCCAGTTTGGCTATGGTATTCTACCCATATGTTAGGACTGCAGATGCATCCTTGAAGGACATAGTACAGTTTTGTACCTACCATAAATGTAGATGTCCAAGAGGTATGCATCTGCAGTTAGGATTACCCACCCTCCTTCCCCTCTGTGGTACTCCTAGGGTATTTGCCCATCTTGTAGCTAGCTGGGGGAATCTTTTATGGTGTATTTGTTTGTATATATGTATATACATGTTTATTTTTGTTTGCTCTCTACTGTTTGGAAACATTTGCATTTATCCAAATTTAGCCTTCCTAGAGGGCACCTGGCATCTGGGGCAAGAAACACTGAGGAAAATGGCGTCGGCTGGTGCCTTTATACCCAATTCACAGCAGCTATGATGTCGGGTGAAGTGCGACATCAGCCGAGGCCAGACCCAGACTTTGGAATCCGGCCGACCGAAGGGCTGCCTGAGGCAGGACAAACCCATATGTTAGGACTGCAGATGCATACCTCTCGGACATCTACATTTATGGTAGGTACAAAACTGTACTATTCCAATCTTTCAATCTAGGTAAATGCCAAGCAGTAAGTACAAATTGCCTCTAATTTTCTAATCCTTTCAAAGTCTATCAAGTTAAGTAGGCATGAGCAGTCCTTCACAATGCCATATTGGTTGGTTGTATTATGAGCTGCCAGTATCTTTTCTTAGCTGGTTGAGGCTATAAGTTCTATAATTCCCAGAATCGGTGGTTGGACCACCCTTGTGGAGGCAGGACTACAGCTGAGGCTGTTGAGGAATATAATGGCCAGTTATGTTTGAACACGGACCTCATGTTTTAGCAGAATGCATTTTGTACAAGTTCTGTCATAACGAGTCAGGATGATGGGAGATGATGCACGGAGATGAGAGAAGAATGTTGGAGCTAAATTTGATACAAGTATGAGTCTGAGTGGTACCATCTGATACCAAATCATTGTAACAATGACTGTTCCTGAGATTCCTGACATCACTGAAGGAGGCTTTCCTGCTGTTTGGGGGCAGTAGCAATATTCAACCTAGTCTTGGCTGATTTTATTTTGCCTCAACTCTGTTTACACTCAAAGTTGCTTTTAGGCTGCATGAGTTCAGAAAGGGACCTGAACTTTAAGGCCAGGATTTTTTTTTCTTGTACAGTTTAATAATGGATGTCCAAATTGTGTTTTCTGAACTTGGCATTGTGTGTTGTGATGAATGAACCTGCGTGAGAATAGAACTTCTGGGTAAATGTGGCTGTTGTAGCTATGGACTTGTGTAGTGGGAAGCTTTCTAATTCTGTAAGATTAAAAATTAGCACTAAGTTTGCCTTGGCGTGTCTTAAAACAGGATATAAAAGCACCTTTGTTTGGGGGCCTGCATAGGAAACAATGGCATTGATGTGGTCCAAGAAGGATGTCATGATCTGGTCACTTAAGTTGTGGTTCTGTGGAACTAGTGGATTGGTGTCTGCAGGTGGGGGGAGAAGCAGCTACTTCCAATAGAGAAATTTTGTGGAAGTGAGGGCAGAGACTGGCACGGGTGCCAGGAGATTGGATAACTGGCAATTGTGCAGGTATTGTAATGGAGCATGGTGAAGTGGGAACAGAGTCCTAGGGTAAAGCTGTTATGTCTCCATTGTCGCGTATGGTCATGATCTCTGGTTAATGATTTAAAATATTACTGTAGGGGATGCCAAAGAAGTTCCTTTATAGGGTCTTCAGAGTGCAGAGCCCATCAGAGAAAATCCTTGAGTAAAGCCCTTCTTGAGAGGATCCTGTTGTGATGACTTTGGTACCCAGTGAGGATGCCTTCTGAGTACATATGGGAGGTGTAACAGGCAGTACTCATTGAGGTCACAGGACAAAGGTCATGTAGGAGGGGTTCTCGCACCAGGTCTGGAAATACCTCAACATACTTGGGGTAAATTAAAAACTGTTGCTGGAAATATCAGTTTACATTGCGCCGAAAACTATTACCACCATCCACCTAGCCACAGGTGGCTTAAAATAACACATGGATGGATTGACTGAGATTTGGTTATTTCTGTAAATCAGTGTTTTCACTGCTGCTTGTACCAGGGCTGAAGGACATGGACCAGTCTACTTAATGATTTAACAAATAGAGGTGTGTAAATGTGCATTTGTCTGACATTTGTATATCAGTTGTTTTATTGCATAGGATCACACAAAAATGGAGCCCTTGCTTAAGAAAGTAAATTTAAATCTTGTTGGTGAGGGGATACGAAAGCAATATACCCCCATAGTGCCTTTTTTAGGCAAGGCTCAAAAGGCAAACCCACCTCCATAGGTATCACAAGGGATAAGATACTAAGAGTAATGCTACTCAACGCCAGAAGTCTAAAGCTCAAGATGCACGCACTCGAAACTCTCCTTAGCATGGAGAACATCGATATCTGTGCAGTAACAGAAACCTGGTTCAGGGCTCCCAAGAGCACCCCAGCACTACCAGGTTATACCATGATTTTAGGCCCCAAAACTTGGACTGAACCACAAAAGGAGGGGGGAGTATCGATATTCATCAAAGATACCCACACCTCCAGGTTGGTGGCAAAGCACGAAGCATCAGACTATCCATGTACAGCTAACAGTGGGTAAAACTGCCTTCCAGTTTATAGCCTGCTACAGACCACCCTCCCAAACCCAGGAACCCCACTCGGCCTTCCTGAGAACACTGGAAAATATGAAGGTCTTTCTAAACACCTTTATATTGGGCGACTTCAACTACCCAAACATAGACTGGGAGCATTACTCTAGCTCCAACACCCCAGCCCAAAGGGTCCTGGAATTCATAAACTCAAATGCTATAGAACAACTTGTTACCACTCCCACACAAGAGGGGAAAACATACTGGACCTTATCACCAACATGGGGACTCTATGCTCCAGACCAGAAGTGTATCCCTCACTGGTAAGATCAGACCATAAACTGATCTCACTGGATATTCACATCCCGACCCCATCCCCTGCCCAGAAAACCACAGTGAAAAACTTCTCTAAAGCAAATTTCACACTCCTCAAAACGGAGGTGGAATCCTTCAAAGCCCCCAGACCTCTGGAAAATACGGCCCAGACCACAGAATCCTTTATAAATGCATTCTATGAACACCTTCAGGAATGCATGGATCATGCAATCCCAAATAAAACCAAGACCCAATCCTCCAAAGGCAGACGTCCCTGTCTGGTGGACCCCAGCCATAAACAAACTATACAATAGAAGGAGGAAGCTACTACATGATGGAGCAAAATCCCAAAATGGGAAGGCATCTCTGATCAGTATTAGCAAAAAACTAAGGGCACTCATAAAATTGTCTAAGGCCAGCTTCGAGAGAAAAATTGCACAGGACACTAAGGATAATCACAAGGCTTTCTTTAGTTCTGTTAGGAACCTGGGTGGGATTTCCCAGATATGCTCAGAATTGGTCCAAAATGACAAAAACATACACCGAACCCACAGACATTGCCAACATCCTAGCTGACAGGTTTAGTGCAAACTCCCCCCCCACCACCACCACCAAAAGGGCAAACATCTATCCCATCAGAGTGCTGCCCCCCTAACATCTCAGATGCTCAGGTAAGAGCTGCCCTCTCCAAAGCAAAAAACACAGCATCAATGGGACCAGACCGTGTCCCGGGCTGTGTCCTACATGAACTCCAAGAAGAGCTAAACCCAAACATAAAACTACTGTTCAATCTCCGCCTTACTACAGGATATGTACCCAAAGAGTGGCATACAGCAATAGTGGTCCCTCTCCACAAAGATGGTGCCTTTACAGACCATGGAAACTATCGCCCCATAAGCCTGACTAGCTTGGTCTGCAAAGCTATGGAAAGGATCATCATGGACCTCCTAAATAAAGGTACTGGGGACCTACAGATACTGGATCGTACTGGGGACCTACAGATACTGGATCCTACCCAATTCGGCTTTAAGGGCAGATCCTGCCTCTTAAACCTGGTCGACTTCTTTGAAACGGTCACCAAGGCCATTGACGAAGGGAAGGTGGTCCACACAGCCTATCTGGACCTCGCAAAAGCCTTCGATACAATACCCCACTCAGGCTTTATAGATGAGCTCACCAGCTTAAATATAAATCCCTATGTCACTAGATGGGTTGCAAACTAGCTCAAGGACAGAACCCACATTCAGTAAATGCCAAAATACCAAATAAAAACAAAAAAATACCAGGAGGAGGTTTAGCGAAAAAAGTCCACAAAATCCAAAACAAAGTTCAAAATTACCATCCAAATTTATTTTTGTATAGCTGGATAGTCGTTGCTGTAAATTTCAGTGCCACTATTTAACAATTGTTCTTCATAACCCCTTCGTAAAAACATAGAAATAATAAATTGAAACTCTTGAACCAAATCTAAATCTCTCATAGTCATACGACAAGCCCTAATGAATTGTCCTCTAGGTATATTTCTGATAGTATATCTAGGGTGACTGCTCTGAAAATGCAAATACCCATTAGTGAATGTTTCCTTCCTGTGTATACAACTGTGAAATCTGTTGTCAATAATATCCCACCAGAGGTGAACGTCCAAAAAATTCACTCTCAAACCCACATCACCTTTAGTAAATTTTAAATAACCTGGTTGTGAGTTAATCTCTGAGACAAAAGCCTCAACAGCATCATCATTACCTTCAATAATAAAAACTAAATCATCAATGAACCTACAGAAGAAATTGATGTGAAATTTGTTCCTTAACAGAGGAAGATGTGAAATTTGTTCCTTAAAACTGAGGTTTTTGATCCAGAAAGGCATATAATTTTTACTATTGATGTAGTTTCATTATATACTTGCATTCCACATGATGATGGTGTTGAAGTAATACAGAGTTTTTTGTTTAATAAGAAACATTTTACGAGTAACGCCATCTCTACAATTTGTAGGTTGTTAGAAATCATTTTACACTAATTTTTTCTTGTTTGATAATATTTATTACAAACAAAAAAGAGGGGTGGCGATGGGTTCTCCGGCTGCACCTGCTTATGCGAATCTGGTTATGGCTTGGTGGGAGTTTGAATGTATTCCTCTGTTAAGGAACAAATTTCACATCAATTTCTTCTGTAGGTTCATTGATGATTTAGTTTTTATTATTGAAGGTAATGATGATGCTGTTGAGGCTTTTGTCTCAGAGATTAACTCACAACCAGGTTATTTAAAATTTACTAAAGGTGATGTGGGTTTGAGAGTGAATTTTTTGGACGTTCACCTCTGGTGGGATATTATTGACAACAGATTTCACAGTCGTATACACAGGAAGGAAACATTCACTAATGGGTATTTACATTTTCAGAGCAGTCACCCTAGATATACTATCAGAAATATACCTAGAGGACAATTCATTAGGGCTTGTCGTATGACTACGAGAGATTTAGATTTGGTTCAAGAGTTTCAATTTATTATTTCTATGTTTTTACGAAGGGGTTATGAAGAACAATTGTTAATTAATAGTGGCACTGAAATTTACAGCAAACTATTAACGCACTATCCAGCTATACTTACAACATTACAAAAAATAAATTTGGATGGTAATTTTGAACTTTGTTTTGGATTTTGTGGACTTTTTTTTGCTAAACCTCCTTCTGGTATTTTTTTCTTTTTATTGACAGAACCCACATGGTTAGAATTGCTGGAGCCATGTCAGACTCCAAACCAGTTACAAGTGGCATCCCACAAGGCTCAGTCCTGGGACCTCTCTTGTTCAGTATATATTTCTCTGAGGTACAGGCCAACACGGAAGGACTGTGGCTGACCAAGTTCACAGATGACTGCAAACTGGGTGCCATAATCTACTCTCCAGCCGACACAAACATCCTCCAAAAGGGCCTCATAGAAACTGACAACTGGTGCCAGAGCCATGGCCTCAAGCTAAACGCCAAAAAGTGTATAGTCATCCCCTTTGGCAAAAACAAAGTGCCCACAAATTACCACATAGGTGGTAATCCATTAAGTACAGAAGAAGTAATTTGGGACCTGGGGACCCAAGTTGATAGCAATCTCTCATTTGACAACCACGTGGCCAAAGTGGTTAGAAAAACATTTTATATAGCCCACCTAATCATGAAGGGATTCACATCTAGATTAGGTGAGGTCATCGTGCCTCTACTCATCCCTCATCAGGCCCATAATCGATTACAATGCCCCTTTTAGGATGTACCTTGCCAAACACCTGCAGCAACTGGAAAGACCCCAAAGGTACCTCACCAAGAGGATCAAAGGGCTCAGACAGATGCCATATGCTGCCCGGTTAAAGAAACTCCAGCTCTACTCGGTGGCATACCGCCTGCTCAGAGGTAACCTGTGCCTGACGTATAAGGCCATGTCCAACCTGGAATTAAGGGACATGCTGCACCTCAAAAAATCCAAATCCCATCAAGCTACATGCTCGAGACTTGAACCTGAGCACTGAAATAGGACATGCTTGAGGGACAGATTCATAACCCAGAGGCTGCCTTCACTCTGGAATAAAATCCCAGTCCAGGTTAGGCAGAGTCCCTCATTGACTCTCTTCAAGAGGAATCTTGAGTGGATGGGAGATGTAGGTTTACCCCGGGTATCACTTCTGTGTCACTGTTAGAGGCACAGTATACTAACATCGAAAAAGGGCATAGCAAAATTAATTTAAAATGGGTGGCGAAAGCCAAACATACTCTGGCTAGGCTTATAAATGCCCTAGGGCAGATAGCCTAGTATGAACTTATGTTAAGCATTCTGAAACCTATAATTGAACAAATTCACCAGCACTTAACAGTCCTTGTAGGAGGATGTTAAATTTAGGGACAATAAATCTAACGACGTTTGTATCTTTACTTTTTACTGTTGACTATCGCAGGATCGTTAATAGAGAGATTTGGGTCATAATTACTGAAAGCTCTTATTTAATGGACATCCTTGGAGAAGCTCCTTTGTGTACAGGAAAGCCAGGAACATCAGGAGTTTGGCTGAAGGTAGGCCCTGACCATTGGATACATGTACAAATGTGTGGAGCCAACTGTGTCTTGATGGCACATACAAGAGGGATGCATGTTTTTCTGCCTCTATTTAAAGAAACTGATTTAAAACCAGTGCAGGAGGTGACTAACTTGATGCAGGTGGTATACAGGGCAAGCTGAAATGACAAGCATTTTGTGTGGACAATGCTCAACAGACTTGGGATTTCTGGCCATCTTTCCGAAATTGAAGCAAAGTGCAAGAATAACACATTGGCTTGGCACCTGCAGCTTCATAAAATGCACAACACTGGCTTTAAATTTCAAATATATTGATCGCATGGACCTTTAGGGACTGGAAGGAGACCCTCCTAATCTTTTAGAATAAAATGAACTGCTGTGGCAGCTAAAACTGAACTCAAAACTGGGGCTTAATTATTACTCCATAAAGCATACTAGAACTCAAAACTGCCCCACTGTTTAAAAGGACTAGTCTGATATGGGACCGATTTAATGCCGACATTACATGCTATTGTACATGCTAATTTATAAATATCTAACACTAAATATTTTACAATGACAATAACTGACATTGGTGCTGTTTTCTGATGCTTATCATTTAAAGTGCTTTCGTGGTTAAATGCCACATGAACAGATCTCCCTTAATGCTTTATTTCTAACATTTTCACTATTTCCACCTTAGCAATTATAACAGTGGTCTTTAGCCTTAGGTGTTCACTTATAGATGTATATAACACGTTCATTAATATGGTTCACGAATATGTTTTTACACAAACCTGAAGTATGTATTAAGCGTTTCAACTTATAAGTGTTAATATTTATTCTGATGTGTAGTGGTAGATCTTTTTTATTTTGTTAGTGAGTTTAACATTTGGATTAGTTTAGCTTTAAGCTGCTGCTGTATTATATATTTTTAATTTGTCTCTGTCTTGGTTTCAGTTCTAAGGTAGCACAGTCTCTGTTTACACTGGTGTAAAGGAGGCAGGGAGACTTGATTAAAGGAATAAACTTGATATTTTATTGCTCTTAACAGAACCACCCTCTGTAACCACTCCCTTGCTCCAAATAACCTGATTATATATAAATTAATGTTTTTGATACTTTTTAATTATACTCAGCTAGGATCGCTTGTTTGTGTTTCAGTAAAGGATATTTCTATTTTAACAACTGTGGGCTACCTACTGTTTTTTTTATTGTTTTGTAGTATGTATTTTATAGTTAGATTTTTTTTTATTGGTGAACTAGGTGCCTAACAATTCAAGTAGTGAACCCACACCCTCCACACTGCAAAGTTTTTTTTTCTTTTGTTAGACTCTGCAATGATTCCACTGTGCTTACAATGTCTCAGTTGTGCTCTTTGCCTTTTCCTATATTGTAACAGGGTAGAACTTAATATGAAATACTGAAGTACAATGTATACCATTTTTAGCATTTGTTTTAAGTTCATTTATATTTTCAGGTAGTACTAGCCTTACTCAATCCAGAAGAAATAACTGGGGGGGGGGTGACAAATTAAGGAAACCAAGCCTTGGTGTGTTTTATATAATGCTTTTACATTCTGAAGGTGTCATCTGCAATGGTCATTATCTGGGCATATTGCTCAGATCTTCCTAAAGCTTCCCCCAAATGATGTGTACAAAGGCAGGATGTCTTGTGTACTACATACTAAAACTGTGGGTGCCAAGAATTTGTTGTGCATTCATTTGTGGTGTAATTTATCTTCTGTAAGAAGCTGTGATTCATAAAGTCTATGCTTGTGGCTTCACACTTGTTGGTCTAGTCTCCAGCATCCGAGGGATGACTTGGGCCTTCATCTTGTAGCCCTTTAACAATTCTAACACTCTGCTTTTGTAGTAACTAGTACTCCGAGGTAATAGTACTCTGAGGTGATCAATGACTTGCAGTCATTTAACGTACTGAACTACATACAGTTGGTTTAGTGCTGCATATTTTCCATCTTCATCAGGGGGGTGCATAATGCTATTTTTCCCTCCCAAAATGTTTAGTTTCATAGTATAGTACTAGGCCATCTGCCCTGGGGCATTTGTAAGCCTAGCCATAGTGCTTTGGCTTTTGCCACCCCATGAAATGGTACAAAAAATGTACAGAATAAATTTAGAATACTGTGCCTCTGTCTAGTAGTGACACAGTGAAGGTCCCCTTATATAATAGAATTAGTTTACTGTGCCCCTGTCTAGCAGTGACACAGATGTGACCCCTGGGGTAAACTTACGATCTCCCATCAAGTCATCAAGATTTCTCTTGAAGAGTCAGTGAGGGGCTCTGCCTAATACGAACTGGGATCTTGTTCCAAAGCATGGGAAGCCTCTGGGTTATGAATCTATCCCTCCAGCATGTCCTATTCATACTTGTGCCGAGGTTTAAGTCTTTAGCTCTCGTGGTCCCGATGGATTTGGATTTTTTGAGGTGGAGCATGTCCATCAGATCCTGATTGGACATGGCCTTGTACGTCAGGCAGAGAACCTCTGAGCAGGCAGTATGCTACTGAATAGAGCTGAAGTTTCTTTAGTCTGGCAGAATAAGACATATGTTGGAGACCCTTGATCCTCTTGGTGAGGTATTTTGTGGTCTCTCCAGCTGTTGCAAATGCCGGGTGAGGTACATACCAAATGGGGCATTGTACTCAATCATGGGTCTGATGAGGGAGGAGTATAGGGGTACAATGACATCCGTGGATCTGGATGTGAATCCCTTCATGATGAGGTGTGCAAGGTAGAATGTTTTTCTAACCACTTTGGCAATGTGGGTGTCAAATGAGAGGTCGCTGTCGACTTGGGTCCCTACGTCTCTGATTACTTTTTCTGTACTCAGTGGGTTGCTGTCTGTGATAATTTGTGGGTACTTTGTTTTTCCCAAAGGGGATGACTATACATTTTTTGGCATTTAGTTTAAGGCCGTGACTCCGGCACCAGTTGTCCGTTTCTGTGAGGCCTTTTTGTAGGATGTATGTGTCCGCTGGTGTATTGACTATGGGGCCTAGTTTGCAGTCATCTGCAAACTTTGTTAGCCACAACCCTCCCATGTTTGCTTTAACATCTGAGAAATAAATGCCGAACAAGAGGGGTCCCAGGACAGATCCCTGTGGGACACCACTTGTGACTGGAATTGAGTCCGATATTGCTCCAGCGATTTTAACTTTATGGGTTCTGTCCTTTAGCCAGTTTGCAACCCATCTCGTGACATAAGGGTTTACGTTTAAGCTGTTGAGCTTATCTATGATGCCTGAGTGGGGTATTGTGTCGAAGGCCTTAGCCAAGTCCAGGTAGGCTGTATGGACTGCTTTGCCCTCATCAATGGCTCTAGTGACTGTTTCGAAAAAGTCAACCAGGTTCAAAAGGCAGGATCTGCCCTTTACAAAGCCGAACTGGGTGGGGTTAAGTGTCTGTAGGTCCCCTATGTCCCTGTTTGAGTTCTATAATGATTCTTTCCATAGCTTTGCAGACCAGGCTGGTTAAGCTTATGGGGCGGTAGTTCCCAGGGTCTGTAGAGGTACCCCCTTTGTGGAGTGGGACCACTGTTGCTGTACGCCAGTGTTCAGGTACATATCCTGAAGTAAGGCTAAGGTTAAATAACATTTTTATGTGTGGGTTTAGCTCCTCTTGGAGTTCACGTAACACGCAACCCGGGATACCGTCCGGTCCCATTGATGCTGTGTTTTTAGCTTTGTTTAGGGTGGTTCTCACTTAGACATCTGAGATGACAGGGAGATTAAATTCAGCTGGGATAAGTATTTCTTCTTTTGGGGGGTGAGGGAGGGGAGAAATTTGCACTGAACCTGTCAGCCAGAAAGTTGGCAATATCTGTGGGTTCAGTGTATTTTTTGTTGTGAACTAACTCTGAGCATATCTGAGGGTTTCCGCCCAGGTTTCTAACATAGCTGAAGAAGGCTTTGTGGTTATCTTTAGTATCCTTAGCGATTTTTCTCTCAAAGTTGGCCTTGGATGTTTTTATGAGAGAACGTAGTTTTCTGCAAATGTTGATCAGAGATGTTTTCCCTTCATGGGATTTTGCTCTGACGTGCAGTAGCTTCCTTTTGTTATACAATTTGTTAATGGCTGAGGTCCACCAGACAGGACGCTTGCCTTTGGTGGAGAGGGACTTGGATTTATTTGGGATTGCATGATCCATGCATTCTTGGAGATGTCCATAGAAAGCATCTGTGAAGGATTCGGCATTGTGGGATGTGGTATCCACTGGCACAGTGGGCTTAAAGGATACCATCTCAGTCTTAAGAAGAATGAAGTCTGCTTTTGAGAAGTTTTTCACTGTGGTCTTTTGTGCTGGGGGTGGAGGTGGGATATGTATATCCAGGGTGATTAGTTTGTGGTCAGATCTCACTAGTGAAGGGTATACTTCCGGTGTGGAGCAATTTGTCCCCATGTTTGTGATGATCAGGTCTAGTATATTATCTCCCCTAGTGGGAGAGGTGACTAGTTGTTCCAATGCATTTGAATTTATGAATTCCAGGAACCTTTGGGCTAGGGTATTAGGGCTAGAATAATGTACCCAATCTGTTTGGGTAGTTGAAGTCTTCCAGTATGATGGTATTTTGTGATACATTCATATCCTCCAATGTCTTCAGGAAGGCTGAGTGGGGTTAATGAGATTGGGAGGGTGGTCTGTAACATGCTACCCAGTTGTATAACAGTTTTGCCTATGGTTAGTTGCACCTGTATGGTCTCTGATGCTTCGTGTTGCTACTAACCTGGAGGTGTGGGTGTCCTTGATGAATATGGACACTCCCCCTCCCTTTGTGGTTCAGCCCAGGTTTGGGGGCTGAAAAGCATGATACGAGGTATAGCCTGGTAGTGCTGGGGTGCTCTCAGGAGCCTTGAACCAGGTTTCAGTTACTGCACAGACGTCTATGTTCTCCATACTGAGGAGTGCATAGAGTGCCTGCATCTTGAGATTTAGACTTCTGGCGTTGAGCAGCATTACCCTTAGTTTTTTTTCCATTTTTGTTTTCTAAGGAGGTGGGTTTGTCTTTTGAGCCTTGCCTAAAAAAAGGCACTATGGGGGTGGCAAGAGCCTTAGCCAATATCCAGAAGCCCAGTGATGACAGGTGTAAGCCATCCCTTGTGAAGCAGTGTGGCTTGTCCAACATGTCATCCCAGGCAGACAGACATTGGATCCCCTTAGAATGACACCAGTACTTGAGCCAGTTATTAAAGCTGATCATCTTGTCTTTGTATTGTGGTATCATTCTTGGTGAGGGCAAGATGCTGCTCAGGGTCAGGGTCATACCAGCCTGGGCTACATAATCGGAGAGCTCCTCTGTCTCTCTTCATGTAGTCCAGGGAGGTATGTCTCGGGTCATTCACGCCAGCATAGACAATGACGGAGTCATATTTGTACTTGCTTTGGAGTGACTTGAGTGCGTGTGTTATGTGGAGGATCCTAGCTCCCGATAGACAGCTCAGTCACCCTCTCCTTGTTTAGCCTGGTCAGCGGGACATCAGTGACTATAGTCACCTATTACTAGTGTATCAGGCATGGTGTTTGGCCTTAAGGGCTGTGATTGGTTGACACACTGATTTATTGAAGTATGTATTGCATGTGTTTTGTTTTGAGGTGGTGGATTTTTGGATGTCTGCTTTGGGAGCCTCTGTTTTGGTAAGTTTTTTATTAGAGCCTCTGAGTATGTCTTTTTGTTTTTATGCATTTGGTTTGCAGTTGTGGTAGGTCTATGTGGGACTGGGATTGTTGTGTGTGGTTACAATCTCCTCCTGTCTGGTCATGCCAGCCCTGAGTTGAGAGAGTTCAGCCTCCAGTTTGGCTATATAGTTGCATCTCTCACATGTATTTGTGTTTGTTGGGAGGAGGAGAGGGTTGTCTGTGTACATGAGACAATTTTAGCATTGTCTCAAGATACCCAGATTGACCAGCTGAACTGGAGAGTACGCCAGTAATCTACCACTCGACATGCTAGAACAGTATAAGGGAGTGCTGTACCTTTAAGGGAAGTGGATATTCACAGGGGTGGTAGGTAGATGTAGTGCTTTACTTAGTACGAGAGTGCTTACTTAGTAGAGAAGTATTGAGAACAAGTGCTAAGCTTATAATATAGTGAGTGGTCTGATTATACTAAGAGTAGAGCTTAAGGGAAAATTTGAAGAGCAGACTTGGCGGAGCCAGAAGAAGTTTAACCTTGTTTAACCCACACAACCGCGCAAAGTCGTGCAAACGCGGATTTTAAACAGGGAACTACAAAAGAGCTAGAAATGGTCCAAAACAACCAATTACTACAGCTTCTTGTGCTGAGGTCACTTCCTACAGGGACAGGTAGGCTGCTCAAAGCTCCCCACTCCCACTGGTGAGCAAATAAACTTCCTTCTATCCAAGTAAGGTAATGGACAACACAGGAACTACACCACAGCCCAGAATACAGCAATGCCTGTAAACTGGTCTAAACTAGTCGAGGAGAGGCGGGAAAACAAGGATTATTTTTTTGTTTTTTTGATAGAAACACACAAAATGCAGAAACAGTGATAAATCAGTTACACAGGCTAGCACACTTTAGTGGGCAGCCTCAACAGTTAAATTAAACAAACAAACTTTCGATCAAATTCGACTAAAATAACTAAGTGCAGATTTTAAAATAATGCAGCAAACAGTTAAAAAAAAAAACAGTTCAAGCTAGTTCAGGGTAAGCTACAGAAGCTATTCCAAGTGAAAAAAGCAAAGATATTTAAATCCAGAAAGTAGTCACTTTTCTGAGTTCTGAACCATATGTATAAATACTGCATTTGGTTTGTGGAGTTGCAACCAGATCTTGCATTTCAGTATTTTAATCTTGCTTATCCCCTGGTTTCTTGCATCTCAAATTTATGGTAGCAACCATTTAACAAAATCATGCAGTTTATTTGCATACATTACTTGCACAGTGAATTTCCAGAATTAACATTTTAAAATTTCATTCATTTTAAAATTAAGCTAGCAGTACATATTCCATAATACATTAAATGACAATAATTATCTGCTCTCTGCTTGTGGATATTCTATACTATTTGTGCTACTGATTCACAATTACTCTAGTGAAATACACCATTTCCATCGCTACTTGATTATCAAATAAAATGTCATTTTACACCTGTGTGATGTCTCCATAGCACATTAACAATAATTACCCTTGCTGATAACAGTTGTAATCAACCCATATTTTCATGGTGCTTTATGTATTTCCTGCAATTAGAGCAGCTTTTTGTAGCTAGTACATAGCACAGATTCAGAACTGCTGAGTCTAGACTGTATTGTAACACTTGAGCACTATCCCAGCCATCTTACGTTAGGAGTGCCCAGTCTGCACCTTTGTGCCAGAGGTGTGTAATCTGAGTCTCTGAGTTGGAGATTACTGGAGAAAAGCTCTGTTTTTTCCACACTGGTAGTTTAGTTTGTTTTGTTTAAATTTAAACGTATTTGCCCTGTAAGATACAAATGCCGTGATAAATACCCTTGGACATCTTAGAGAAACGCTCCCACATTTCCCTGCTTCATCGCAGGCAACTCAGTTGCACACTGAGAAATATTACCATCGTTTTTTTCACCCCTAACCTTCAATAGAATAAGAGCCTTTGTTAATCCTAGAGCAAGATCTGGTCAAACACGCACTCCCCAATAGTACTTGCTATAATTACCTGCCATAATGGACTTTTTTTTTTACCATTTCCCTTGCCAGCCTGATTGACATGGGCATCCTGAGGCAATGTACTAATTGTCTCATATATATTGACAACCACTTGTTGCTAAAACAAGCAAATACAATATGTGAGAGATGTAACACTGAATTTGGAATCAATTCTTGCATAAAACCTGGACATCAGAGGTAGTCGGCACACAACCTCTCCCAAGAAAGGTTAAAACGCACAAACCACATATGTGGAGGTACTCAATAGAAGCCTACTAAAAGATCAGAGACCTCCCAAAGGCAATACACACGTGCGTGTCTGAGCAAATCAGCCCCTAACCCAAAACCCCTCAGAACCAAATTTTTATTTTATTTTTTTTATTTAACATTTGTTGACTGAGAAGGTCTGACTAGGAACAGAGCCTACTTTTCAGCGGAGGCCTGGGGAGAAATGCTCCAGACACATCTTTGGAATGTGGGAGGAAAGCGGAGTACTCTGAGGGAAACCCATGTGAATGCAGGGAGGACATGCAGACTCCGCATAGAAGGCACCCCAGCAGACAATCGAACCGGAAAACCTCTTGCTGTGAGGCGACGACTCAAGTGCCACTGCACCGCCTTGTTCTGGTCATAGACTATGCCATAGTGGGACACTGATGTCCCCCTCAGGCTGGATAATGTGGTCATGGTCAGCTGCCTGTCAAATGCCAGGAACCGTCAAATCACACATGCACTGAAGTCACTCAGTTACTGTTATAACTCTGTCACTATATACAGCCAAACACATTGTTCATGGAAGTTTTCAACTATCCTTTCATAAATTTAGGTGAAATACACTAGCACAAACATGCTGACCCTGAGGTTCCTGGACTGTCAATACAAGTTCCCTGAAATGGTCTGCACTCCCTCAAGCGGCTCGAATGTTCTAGACTTGGTACTCACCTACATGGGGGCGGTCACTGCACTAGCTCCCTTTGTGTTGCCCTTTCTGGTAAGGTCAGACCATGAATCTGTCTTGTTCAAAGTAATCAGACCAAACGCCCCCACAGGAGCAAAAAAAACCTTGGAATTTCTACAAAGCAAATTACAGCCTACTAAGCAATGGTATAAAGTTTGACCCCTGCTAACACAGCCAACAATGACTCAATGCCCTGTATAACCACTTAAACTGTACACTCTGCTGTACCTGACCAGATAAAAACCAGGTCCTACCTCAAAACACAAGCCATCTAAAGTATAAATAGGTTGTGTAACAAAGGGAAGAAATGGATAACAAAAGGTAACTTACTCAGCAGAGGAATACCCTCCACAACTTGAACAAGCAAATCCAATATTGTAAAGTCCTCTAAAGCTAGTTACAAGGATAAATTCGCATCCTTGGCTAAGGATAATCATAAAGCATACTTTAGCCGCATCCAGAATCTAAAAGGGAATACCCAGCTATGTGCCAAACTTATAATGCACAGTACCACTAATACTGAACCTGAGGAAATTGCCAACCTGCTAGCTGACAGATTTGGCACAAGCTGTACCCCAAAGCATACCAGACGTCAGTGCGTTACCTAGTATCTCCAAAACGTAGGTCATATCCACACTGCAAGGCCAAAAACACTGCCTCTGTGGGACCAGATAACATCCCAGACTGCTTAATAAATCTAAAACAAGAGCCACTTGGCAGTCTAACCACAGCCTGAGCACTGGTGTCCCAGCAGTGTGGAGAGCACAGCCTGAGCACTGGTGTCCCAGCAGTGTGGAGAGCACAGCCTGAGCACTGGTGTCCCAGCAGTGTGGAGAGCACAGCCTGAGCACTGGTGTCCCAGCAGTGTGGAGAGCACAGCCTGAGCACTGGTGTCCCAGCAGTGTGGAGAGCACAGCCTGAGCACTGGTGTCCCAGCAGTGTGGAGAGCACAGCCTGAGCACTGGTGTCCCAGCAGTGTGGAGAGCACAGCCTGAGCACTGGTGTCCCAGCAGTGTGGAGAGCACAGCCTGAGCACTGGTGTCCCAGCAGTGTGGAGAGCACAGCCTGAGCACTGGTGTCCCAGCAGTGTGGAGAGCACAGCCTGAGCACTGGTGTCCCAGCAGTGTGGAGAGCACAGCCTGAGCACTGGTGTCCCAGCAGTGTGGAGAGCACAGCCTGAGCACTGGTGTCCCAGCAGTGTGGAGAGCACAGCCTGAGCACTGGTGTCCCAGCAGTGTGGAGAGCACAGCCTGAGCACTGGTGTCCCAGCAGTGTGGAGAGCACAGCCTGAGCACTGGTGTCCCAGCAGTGTGGAGAGCACAGCCTGAGCACTGGTGTCCCAGCAGTGTGGAGAGCACAGCCTGAGCACTGGTGTCCCAGCAGTGTGGAGAGCACAGCCTGAGCACTGGTGTCCCAGCAGTGTGGAGAGCACAGCCTGAGCACTGGTGTCCCAGCAGTGTGGAGAGCACAGCCTGAGCACTGGTGTCCCAGCAGTGTGGAGAGCACAGCCTGAGCACTGGTGTCCCAGCAGTGTGGAGAGCACAGCCTGAGCACTGGTGTCCCAGCAGTGTGGAGAGCACAGCCTGAGCACTGGTGTCCCAGCAGTGTGGAGAGCACAGCCTGAGCACTGGTGTCCCAGCAGTGTGGAGAGCACAGCCTGAGCACTGGTGTCCCAGCAGTGTGGAGAGCACAGCCTGAGCACTGGTGTCCCAGCAGTGTGGAGAGCACAGCCTGAGCACTGGTGTCCCAGCAGTGTGGAGAGCACAGCCTGAGCACTGGTGTCCCAGCAGTGTGGAGAGCACAGCCTGAGCACTGGTGTCCCAGCAGTGTGGAGAGCACAGCCTGAGCACTGGTGTCCCAGCAGTGAGGAGCACAGCCTGAGCACTGGTGTCCCAGCAGTGTGGGGAGCACAGCCTGAGCACTGGTGTCCCAGCAGTGTGGGGAGCACAGCCTGAGCACTGGTGTCCCAGCAGTGTGGGGAGCACAGCCTGAGCACTGGTGTCCCAGCAGTGTGGAGAGCACAGCCTGAGCACTGGTGTCCCAGCAGTGTGGGGAGCACAGCCTGAGCACTGGTGTCCCAGCAGCGTGGAGAGCACAGCCTGAGCACTGGTGTCCCAGCAGCGTGGAGAGCAGCAACAATAAACCCCTTGCACAAAGGGGTCCATCAACCCACCCTGGGAGCTTTAGGCCCATAAGCCTAAACATCTTGTCTGCAAGACCATGGAAAGAATCATTATGGACCTTAAGGACATGGGCAACCTTCAAACTCTTGACCTAACCCAGTTTGGTTTTTAAGTGTAGATCATGCTTATTAAACCTGATGGACTACTTTGAGAATGTTACCAAAGCCCAAAGAGTACTGCCAATCTTTACTTAGCAAAGGCCTTTGACACAATTCCCCACTTGGGTATCCTTGAAGCTCTCCCAGCTGGAGATTTAACCCACCCATCATTAGATGGGTAGGCAACTGGCATACTGGCAGAATGCATAATGTCAGATTCCATCTCTACCAGTAGACCATTTGCCAGTGTTTTATCACAAGGATCTCTGCTGGACCTGCTACTGTTAGTCTTAGAAGTCCAAGCAAAAACAGGCTGCCTGTGGCTTACCAAGTTCACTGATTGCAAACTGTGTGCAATCACTGCACCCCCCCAATAATAACATATTGCAAAAAGGGGCTAACGGACAAATGATTGGTACAAAATCCACGGGTTAAAACTAAATGCATAAAAGTGGATTATCCCCTTTAGCAAAGATGAAGTCCCTGCAAATTACAATATTGACAGCACCTCCCTAAGCTCAAACCCAGTGGTATGAGATTTGGGAACATGAGCAACTTGAACTTCGATCACATGTCCACAGTAGTAAGGAAAGCCTTCTACATCCAAGACTACAGATGTTGCAACTCCTCTGTACTTTACCCTCATCACTCCACTAAAAGTACATTGCTCCGTTTTGCATGTACTTCAGACACCTGAAGCAGTTTGAGAGACCAGAGGTTTCTCAGAGAATTCAGGACCTCCAAAACATGATTTGTATGGAAAGGCTGACAGCCTGTCACTGTACTCTTCTCTACAGGCCAGGCACAAGTCACCTCTCAGCAGCCTGTAGGCTAGTCTGACCGTACCCTAATGGAAATGCTGAATGTCTGCAAAATTAAATGGGACAAGTCCCTTGCCCCAAGAATCTTAACCTAGCCTGTGTCTTTTTATAGAACATGCTGGAAAGACTGAAGTCTCCAGAGATTGTTGCTCCTCAATTAGGGAACACTGGTATAACATGGCTAGGCTTGCAAAAGGCCCTAGGATCATTAGCCTAGTAACCTCCTATGAACCTTTGTCCTGTTTAGCAGTTCATTAAAATCGCCAAAATGTTTTCTGTGATCTTTCATCTCATTAAAATGCGAGAATTGTAGAGTCACTAGATTTGTGATAACAAATACTTCTGCAAACCAAGGATCAATTTCTGATGGACACAATCTGTAAATCAGCAGTCCATCTAAATTCTTACCATACTAACTTTACTAAATTCAAAACGAGTAGAGCTGCTCCTGCAACTATTTAATAATCAAATTAATACATCTCACCCTGTGCCACAGGTTTTATAAAAACATTAATTGTTGGGCACTTATTTGGATGATATCATTTTTAAAAGCTAAATCCATAATCTGACTAATGTTTTTGGTTTTTATATCCGTCACCACTTTCAAACTTGACTGGGTACGTTATCTCAATGTTTAAGAGCATTGTCCGTTTCAAATGCATAGCTTCGCATAACTTGGAATCCAGGCAGTTAAGATTAATTCTATTTGTTTATAACTTTACATTTGCTGTCTAAACTCTCCCATAAATACTTGCTGGGTAATTAAGTGCACTTAAGAATTCAGTTTCTGTAGTTCTGTTTGTAACGGTATACAGGGCAGTCTTTTCATTAACATAGTATACTTGTAACCATTCTCCGATTTTAATATTTAATTCCACTTTACTGCAGACTTTTTTTACCAAGCGGCTTCTAGTATATTTTCTACCCACAATTAAAAACGGTTGCAGATAACCAGTCGGGGGTAGTCCATGAAACGTGCAGTTAAGGGATTACTAGGCTGACGACCCCAGGGAACCTTTTTAACCCTATCCAGATTTATTGAGGTGAGAAACCCTGTACTTTGTTTCTTAGCTAAGCGCATTAACCATTATGCTGACCCCACTGATAAAGCAAAGGCTCGCTGCTCTGTGTATTCTCAAAATCCTTGACCTTTTGTTAAGGATCCATGAAGAAAATCCAACAAAACTGAAACCATATTTTTGCTCTACAATTTTCAAGACTCTGATGCAAATATTTGTTTTTTTCTTAGTCTAATTCTTCCAGCCATTATGTTCCACAAATTCAGTTTACTTCCCAATAAGCACCCATACAAATTTAGTACATTTAGTCCTAAACTAACTGTTTTACAGCTCTCTTAAATAACCTGCTACTGTCGTTAAATCTGATCTCAGTAGCCATTCAGTCTTCTAAACTTGCCAACTTTTTTTTTTTGAGATCCTCTCTGCCATCGACTGGCAGTGGATAGACTAATGTCAGTTTATTTAAGCAATAACCGACTTTGGTATATTGAAGATTTGAAGATTTACCGGATGAAGTCTGATTATACAATGACATGGACTTGCTTTGGCATGCTGGTTGGGCTGGCCAATCAGTGTGAGACATTGTATAATTAATACCAGTCTCTTCCATAGAGATGGAACCCTGTTGTGAAAAACATTCCATTTTCATTTTTGTCCATTACTGTCTCTAGAAAATAGGCTGATTTGTCAGGTTAATCTAAATTATTTTTAGATGTTGAGAGAGATCTTCACTGTACCACTTTGCACATGTTCAGTTCTTGAATTTGACCTATTTTAGAGGTATTTGATTAAAGACTAATAGTGCTAGACTAAACCGCTTAGTGCAATAAATCTGGACAAAGCCTGTCAAAATGGTGGGACGAGGGCCCAAAACTAAGGACAAGTTTTATATATTGCTCTTAGAAACTTTGAAAGCTGTTAGAGTAACATGGTTTGTGTTGATGTACATTTTCTGAGGTTTTAAAGTCTAACTCAAATGTATGTCAATGTTTAGTGACTTCAGTCCTTGGATCATCCCAGTATCATCCCAGTAATTTGTTGAGATGAGACCAATCTGGACAGGAGCATGTCCTAGACTAATTTAAGAAAAGGAACTTTAATCTTCTGAAATTGAAGTTGCTAATATAAAAATGACAGCTCAGTCTACTAGGCCAATAGGCAGGATTTTTTTCCTTTAAAAGGAAATGCGGTGTTGTCTCCACTCTATTTTATGTAGGAAATAGATGCAGCATATCCATGGCATAATTTGGGCAGCCAGTCGCTATATTAAAATGTATGAAATACTAGTCTCCAAGTATTCCACAACTGCAACAATTGTTATGTTCTAATTTTAGATTAACAAGTCTATAGCTTTGTTCTAATCCTTCCTAGACTGACTAGCCATATCTGTATGCCTGCTGTCTCCTTCACTTCTACCAGGTTTGTAACTATCAACTAGTGGAGACTTTCCTATGTTCCACAGGAAAGTCACTTTAATATTCATCCTTGTCAAGGAAGTAAGTTGAAGGGTAGGATTCCGCAGGTTGTCCTGTGTACCTGTTTTCTGTCTGAATTGACCCTGTCCTCTCCCACTGTATTTCATAATGTACACAAGTTGATCCAGCTGGGTCATAATTTTTATGCACATAATGCAGATCCTTGTGTGCACCACAGACTTGTGCTTGGAGTATACCTTATCTGCCTGAAGTGTTGTTCTCATGAAGGACTCTTTGGAATGTGTCTACTTTAAACCTATGTTACTGGGACTGTAGTCAGAGCTGCATATCTGTGCACCATAGAGCTAGTCTTAGAATAGTTTTACATCTCTGCCTTGTTCCTGAGGGATGTTAGAAAGGTCCATTGCCCAAAAGGAGGATAAATAGGCATAGTGTTGAGTCAAGAGTAGAACAGTAATTTTGTGAGATCTTTCAATTAAATAGTACAAGGGATAAGGGGTAAAATCTCGTAGTTCGACCATATAAGTGGGTGGTGGGAATTTGGATACAGAAAGTCCTGTATAGGTTTAGTGCAAGATATGGGTGATATTTGAGTCAAAAAGGCTTTGTGTTTAGTAACAGTGGTTCTGTTCCCAGGGACCTTGACTGTAAAACCTGACCTAGGAGTCCTACATAAGCAAACTAGCAGTTAGGGTGCAGAATAAGTGGGTTACTAATGCTGTTTTGTGTAGTTAGTGCAACACTATTGTATTGTCAGAAGGGATATTGTGGTTGTTATCCAGAATCACAGTCTGGACATTCAAATATATATAATTCTTGAGAGGAATTTTTTGGCTGGCATGTTAAATGCTGAAATGTTGAAACTTAAACATACAAGTAAAGGCATATAATTTTAATGACTTCAACAGTTCTGGTTCTTTGTAGTACATAACGGAGAATGAAATCTCTCTAACATATGGATGTCCATCATGAAGCCTACAAATTTTGATAAAGCATATTTTATAGAATTCTGAACTGTACTTTGCCTATGGTGGGGTATTGATAGCATTTTGAAAATGTGAGCTAAATATGTTTAAAGTCAATGTTCTTACTGTGCCTGCATCCAGCATCTCCGCACAAGTTGTCAGGCAGAGGATGGTGGGTATGAGTATCTGCTGTCTCACCTATTCTGGGGAGAGTTGAATGGTTTTGTCAACAGGGTAATGGCCCAGGTATGGCAGTTCATTGCATTGAACCAGGTAAGATTGAATCCAACCAAGAAATCTGATCTAAATGAACAGAATATGTATGTAGAATACAACTCCATCTTCTGCATAGCAGGAACATATCCAATACTGACCACACATTAAGCATGTGTTACACATGCAGATAGCAAGCAAAATATACTTTTGTCTCCCTAGCATTTCAGCTAATCTCAGAAATGCAAAATCCCACTAGATGGTTACACATTCACTTAGACATGTGCATAACCATGCACAAACCAGTTTATATTTAGAAGGCATGATCAAAACAGAACACAAATTTAACCGAAAATATTTATAATTTTTTTCTACATTTACATAGAAGTATATGAGCTTAGTCAAGCCTGATGCCCATAATCCATAAGGGTGCCTGCAGAATATGCCAAACATTCAGTCAAAAGGACAGAAAGGTCACAACCATTTGGTAAAAACAGCAAGAAAGACCCTGAAAAACTAGTCTTGTGTAATACCGTCAACCTCCTGCAGAAGAGGCCTGTGGGTTGTATGCAAATGACCCTTAAGGGCATACCTGGGGTTCAGCTACCTTACGTCTTTATGGGTGCATTCAGGTCAATAAAGCTAATCCCCGCAAGGTGTAGATAGGCATGTTTTGGCCTTTTTATGACCTTGCTAGTGCAACATAATTGGATTTCAAAACAACCCTATCGAGTATTAAACACTTACGCCAGCATTTCAGAAACAAATTTCAGAAACAAGTGTGGTGTTGGATACATAACTGCTTTGACCACCGCGCTCCTTCCTTATTAGGAAGAAGCTTACCTGAGCTACATGCTGACCATTCTTGTATATTATGACTAATCTTGGCAGATTATGTGCTGACTAGTGTAGTCATTGGCCATGCTGAAGTCTGGAAAGGCCTCTTCATTATTCCTGTTGCCTTAAGCATGCGAGACCCAGACAATCCTATCCTGTCCTGATATGAGCACTTGGGGCTCCCCATTATCAAATACATTCCCATTATTTTGTCCTGCTTTATCAAGGATGTCCTGCAACTGCTGCCTGAATGCACTTTCTTCCTCAACATTGTAGCCCTGATGAGCATAGACTGATTTCTATGAAGAGTGCCTTATGTTTGCACTAAAGAGACTGCCACAAGTGTCACTGATTCTGATTGCACCCCAACTGTTTGCAGAAGACTTGCACCACAATTTTAGTCTCATACCCAAGGTAGTAAGCTCTGGATCTCGAGCTAATTGACTTTTCTGTGCTGTCCTGCCATGTCTACTGGTTAAACACAACTCATACCTCTCAATTCTACAGATTTTTGCAGAATGCCCAGATTTTTGGCTCATTTTGGCCTGTTCCTCAAAATTTGTGGTTTTCTGGTAAACCACCTAAGCACACCTGTGGTGAGACCTGGCTGCTCAGGTTGACAATCTCACATTCGACCATGTGGCAGCGTTGGTCAGAAAAGCCTTTTACTTCATCTAAGTAAAGGGATTGCATCCAGAAAAAAGGTTATTACCGCTCTGTACTCCTCCCTTATCAGACCTATAATTGAGTATAATGCCCTGTTTGACATGTACCTCTCCAAACACCTGAACCAACTGGAAAGGCCACAGAAATACCTCACAAAGAGAAGCCATGGCCTTTAACACCTATCCTATATAGATGGGCTTAAATCACTATCACTCTACACGCCAGCATACAGATTGCTCAGAGGTGATCTGTGTGTCTCCTACAAGGCAATATTGGACCCTGACCCACTAGAGATGTTCCATATCTGTAAGTCTAACTCCTCATGGATTACCTGCTCGATAGGCCCAAATCTAATATAAGACATCAACAAAACCTGCTGGAGGCAGGTTCGTCTCCCAGAGGCTTCCCAGTCTCTGGAACTAGAATAGGCTTCCCATGCATGTCATACTTCACTGACCCCTCTTCAAATGCAACCTTGATGACTCGCTGGGAAGCCATAAATTGGTCATAGGGGTTCCACCTTTGTCCCTCATTGACAGGGGCGAGAGGTGCTGAGCCGTGTTTTCTTTGTGGATAAACTCTTGGCTAGGCTTGTAAGGGCCCCCAGGGCATTAGCCTATTAACCTCATATGATCCTAAATCACTGGGATGATCAGAAGAGTGAAGTCACTAAATGACATACATTTGAATCCAACTTCAAATCCTTCAGAAAATGTATGCTAAAATAAACTTACTCTGGCAACTTTCTAAGTTTATAAGAGCAATATTTAAAATTTGTCCCTATTTTTGGGCCTTAGTCCCCCATTTTTTCAGGCTTTGTCCCGATTTCTTGCACTAAGAGGTTGAGAGGTTTGATGGGTATGAATGTCCATCCTCCTTGCCATAATGTCCACTTCCAAGCTACCTTCGATGAGTAACAGTGTAGCAATCAATCCTTGGTTCTGTTTTAGCAGGTAGATTGGTTTTATGTCCAGCTTTTGCTCAATAGAGCTATGCCAGGTAATCCAGTCTGGGGAACTGGACACCAGGCCCAGTAGATTACTGACTGGGAGGCCAAAAGGGCCAAGTGGATGCCTTACTGTTCTGGTCCTTTACGGATCTGGCATACTCCTAACATATGCCTTTCTCTTAGCACTAACAAATTGCTGTTAAGTATTGGTGACTTTGTTCATTGTAATCAAATCTGTTAGAGTTCATCTTTACACTGACTAGCTCTTACACTTTAATCTGTGGTCCAAGAAAAATGTATAGGCATGTTAGGGCCACTGGCTTGTCAGTGGATGCACTGCCATTTGTCCTTGACCCACTGACCCAGATTTGGAAGAAAAATTGCCCAGAGTGATATTTTCAAATGAAATGCTTTACTGTTGTACAAGAGAACAGTGTGCCTTATTCTCTAAATAGCCGTTATGCAAACAGAATTTAGGGTTACCTTTCTGTCCAACCCAGGAAATACAATTCCGTGTATACGGCAGAGCTACTGACTAGGCATACTCTTAACAGAATACAACAGGTTTTTCATTTGCACTTTAATTCCATTTCAACTTGCCAAGAACTTGTTCAACTGACAGGTATTCTCTCCTTTCTTTCAGGTTTGCCTGTTTACTGAGCTCTGCTCCATCTGGATTTCAAGGGGCCTGGTCCAGCTTTCTCACATAAGCTTCTAATCTCTGTCATTCTGTTTCTAGTAGGAAATAAAATATATGCCTTCACTTACAGCTTTATTTTATGAATGTTCCACATTTGTATTTCTCACTATATATTTTCTTACTGTAATTATGATTGTCTACCAAGGCTGCCTTTATAAATGGACTCGTGTTCAGTCTAAGTATCAGTTAACAAATGGAATAAATCCTCCTGCCTTTCTGGCCTTACTCGGTTTCTCCATGTTTTTCTTTGTAATGACAGATGTTTCAAGGATGGATTAATTTATGTTGTACCTTTTGCTTGTCTGTAGATAATTTTTGATGCTGGAGAGAAGATTTGTGGGACTGATGAAGAAGCCATCATAGCTATTTTGTGCACTGAGAGTCGACCTCAGTTACTGCAAGGTAAAAAAAAAAACTCCTGTCCCAAGTACATCCCCATGTGAGTTAATCTGGTATGCTGTGATTATTCATGAAATGGCACAAGAGATTTGTAAACTCGAGAGCTTTCATAGGTCCTAACCCAACTACAATTTGCCAGGAAGCTAAATGAAGTTAGGCATTGGAGTAACTACTTATTAGATTTTATTTTCTTTACAAAAAAAAGGTAAGCCTTTCTCCCTTCTGAAACTTGATCTGGATTAACTGTCTGCACTGGGATTGCACTGTTTAATTGCTCTTTTAATACAAAAATGTACAATTGGCAGACATGTTCTGTGATAGCAGTCGCTCCTTGTAGATATCTAGGTCTTCCTGGTGGCTTTTTGTGTAGGTATTAAAGGCTCAACAACCATGTTAATCTTACTAGTAACTTTTCAGGCAATTGGTATTACTTTCAAGTAAACTGCTGATGCATGATAGGAGCAGTCTAGAAGACTGACTCTTGAAAGCCCAGTCATCAGTGGAAAAAACTTCAAACCAATGGGAGGTGCTGCAGCTTAATTGGTAGAGAGAGCTGGAATGGCGTGGGGCTCTATTACAGCAGGTCAGGGACCATTACCTGTGATTAAACAAATGTAGTCTTTAATTTTCATCCATAGACTGCCTCAGCATGTACTCACTCATAGCCACTTCACTTAACTCTACATATGCATATACATCCGTCATGGGTAGGTACTATAGGCTATCAGCCTGAGGGCCTATGTAAGCCTAGCCAACAAGGTTCCCTGGCTTGCGCCACCCAAGAAAGTTATTTTCCTGTGCCACTGTCAAGAAGAGACAAGTGATCCCTGGGGTATATTTCCCATTTCCCATCCACTCATCAAGATTTTTCTTGAGTGCTAATGAAGAACTTTGCTTGACATAGATGGGTAGCCTGTTCCAGAGTATGGGAAGTCTCTGGGACAGGAATCTATCCCTCCAGCATGTCCTGTTTATTGTGGTGTCAAGGTTTAGGTCCCTAGAGCATGTAGCTCAGAGATTGAGATTTCTTTAGGTGTAGCATGTCCAACAGCTCTGGGTTTGACACATCTTTATATGTTAGGCAGACATCACCTCTGAGTAGGCGATATGCTATGGAGTAAAGCTGGAGTTTTTTGAGAAGGTCAGTGTAGGGCATCTGTTTTGAGGCCAGTAATCCTCTGTGAGGTACTTCTGTGGCTTTTCCAGCTGTTGCAGATGTCTTGTGAGGTACATTCCTAAAGGGGCGTTGTACTCTAATGGGTCTAATGAGTATCGAATAGAGGGGAACAATGACCTCTTTATTCCTGGATGAGAACCCTTTTATGGTGTGTGCAACATAGGACTTCTGACTACTGTGGCAATGTGACTATCAAAGGACTGACTACTGTCCACCTGGGTCCCAAGGTCTCATCACACATTCGGTTTTTACCAAAGGGGATAACAATGCACTTTTTGGCATTGAGCTTATAGCCATGACTCTGACACCAGGCATCTCTCAGCGAGGCCCTTGTGTAGGATTTCCACATTTGGGGACTCTACTATGACTTCTAGTTTGCAGTCATCTGCGAACTTCATTAGCCAGAGGCCTTCTGTGTTGGCCTGTACTTCAGAGAAGTAGATGCCAAACAGGAGAGGTCCCAGGACTGAACCCTGTGGTTCTCAACTTGTTACTGGTTTGAGGTCAGATTTGGAGTGTGCAACTTTTACAGTGTGGGTTCGGTCAGTGAGCCAGTTTGCAACCCATCTTGTGACGTAGGGATTTATACCTAGTTTAGTGAGTTTAGCTATAATTCCAGAATGGAGGATGGTGTTGAAAGCCTTTGCGAGGTCAAGATAGGCTGTGTGAAACCACCTTACCCTCATCTACGGCTTTGGTGACTGCCTCAAAGAAGTCAATCAGGTTCAGGAGGCATGATCTGCCTTTCACAAACCCGAACTGGGTGGGATCCAGAGTTTGGAGGTTATCTGTCTTTGAATTCCATGATACGTTCCATGGCCTTGCAGATCTGGCTCGTCCGGCTAATAGGGCAATAGTTCCCGGGTTCAGTGGTGGCTCTCCCTTTGTGGAGTGGGATAACTGTTGCTGTATGCCATTCAGTGGGCACAAAGCCTGATGTGAGGCTATAATTGTACATTGTACTAATGGTGGGGAGCCAGTTCGTTCTGAAGATTGTGTAAAATGCAGTCTTGGGTTGTTGTCCAGTCCCATGGATGCTGTGTTTTTGGCTTTAGAGAGTGCAGCTTTTACCTGCGTAGTTGTGATTACAGGGACTGTGCATTCTTGTATAGATATGGGCCCTTTAGAGGGGGAGAGGGGGGTAAAGTTAGCACTGAACCTATCTGCCAGGATGTTGGCAATATCAGTTGGCTCTAATTTTCATGCCATTGTGCTGTACCTCAGAACAGATCTCAGTGTTTCCATTGAGATTCTTGACATAGCTATAGAACGCTTTGTGGTTGTCCTTGGAATCAGTGGCGATTTTGTTTTCATAGCTAGCTTTGGAGGATCTTATAAGGGATCTCAGCTTCTTACTGAGGCTGACCAGGAAGCTCTTCCACTCATAGGATTTTACTCTTTTGCAACAATTTCTTCCTTTTGTTGTACAGTTTGTTTATGGCTGGGGACCACCTGTCTTGGTTCTGTTTGGGATAGCACAATCCATGCACTCGTAAGTGCTCAGAGTACATTTGTGTAGGATTCAGCAGTCGTAACTGTATTCTCCATCTGCATGGGTGTTAAGTTCACCACTTCTGTCTTAAGAAGCATGAAGTTGGCTTTGTAGAAATTTTTTACTGTTTTACTTAATGGGGGGTGGGGGCGGGATGTGGATATCAAGGGTGATTAACTTATGGTCGGATCGGACCAACGAAGAGTTGACTTCAGGTGTGGAACACTGGTCACTCATGTTGGTAATGACTAGGTCTAGGATATTGTTGCCCCTGGTGGTGGGGGTGTGGATAAGTTGATCCAGGGCATTGAAGTTTACGAATTCCAGAAAGCGTTGTGTGAAGGAGTTGGTACATGAGTAGTTTTCCCAGTTAATGGTGGGGTAGTTGAAATCTCCCATTATTAGGGTGTTTGGTTGAACCCTAATATTTTCCAGTATGTCAAGAAAGGAGGAGTGGGAATCCTGGGGCATGGTGGGGGATCTGTAGCAAGCTGCAATTTGGATTGCAGTTTTGCCCAGAGTTAGGTGCATAACCTTGGATGCATTATGCTGAGCAACTAGCCTGGATGTGTGGATATCGTTAATGAATATGGACACACCTCTGCCTTTGGTCATATAACCTGGACCGGAACACCAAAGAGTGGCAAAAGTTATAGCCTGGTAGTGCAGGGCTGCTCTCTGGAGCCTTGAATTGGGTCACATTCATTGCACAAATATCTATGTTCTCCATTTAAGGAGTGCCTTGAGTGAATGTATTTTGAGATTTAGACTTCTAGCATTGAATAGCATTACCCTCATTTTTTTGCTTGCCTGTTACTGTTACAGTGGTGAATGTCATTTGAACCTTGCCTAAAAAGCACTATAGGGACAGCAAGAGCCTTGGCCAGTATCTGAAATCCCAGGGGGACAGGTGCAGGCCATCTCTGGCAAAGCATTGTGGTCTGTCGACCACATCATCCCAAGCAGACAGATTCTGAATCCCCTTAGAATGACACCAGAAGCTTAGCCAATTGTTGAAGTCAATCATTTTGTCCTTGTACTGCAGTATCATTCTGGGCGATGGCAGAATGCTACTCGGGGATAGGGTCATAACCTGCCTGGGCTACAAGATCTGAGAGCTCTTCCATGTCTCTCCATGTAGTCCAGGGAGGTACATCTCAGGTCGTTCTCACCAACATGGACAATGACAGTCGTATTTGTACTTGTTGTGGAGTGACCTGAGTGCGTGGGTTATGTGGCAGATCCTGGCAGCTGACAGTAGCCTTCTTGTTTAGCCTGGTGGAGTGGGAAATCAGTGTGTCTGACTATGTTGGATACACTGTTTTGCCTTATTGGCTGTGGTTGAGTGGCGTACTGAGTCTGTGGGCTGTGTCATTTGGGTTGTGTTGGGGGTGGAAGTTGCTTGCGTTTCTCCTTTTGGAGGTCTCTGTTGCTTGGACAGATTATTATTGAGAGCCTCCATGAATGTTTGTGTGGATTTTGGTGGTGTAGATTAGAGACTGTGAGAAGTGTGATGTGGTGCAAGTGTTTACCTTCTCCTCTTGAATGTCAAGTTCAGTCTTGGTTGGAGAGAGCTTTACCTCCAGTTTGGCTAGATAAGTGCATCTCTCACAGTTGTAGTATTGGCTGGTAGGAGAGGGTTGTCTGTGTTAATGAGGCAATTTCTACATTGCCCCAAGATGCCCAGATTCATCAGATAGACAGGAGAGAACACTGGGAGCTGACCCTTGGACATGCCTGAATAAAAAACTATTTTCCTCTAGACAAGTGAGGAAAGGGAGTACAAGAGCTGTTTTTCTCTAAGCAGTTGAAGAAAGTGCAAAAACTGTTTTTCCCTAGGTAATGAAGGTTGAGTGCTATAGTAATTGGCTTATTTAGTGCTTACAACAAGTTCTGAAAAAGTGCTGAGCACGAATAAGCAAATTCAAGTGCTAAAACTAAATCTGCATCTGCACTAGACTAGTTACAGGAAAGGTGCAAATGCAGGCTTTCAAATCAGAAAGTTGAGAGAGATGGAAAAGATTGCCCAGATGGCCAGTAACTACAATTTCTGGACCAGAACCACTCCTTGTAGACTGGTTACCTAGTGCTTACCACTCCCATTGACAAGTTAGAAGGCTTCCCTCCAACACAGAAAGGCTTGGGGGCTCAGAAGCTTACATACAGTCCTAGATACAGCAAATCTGTATCTGGATTACATTAGTTACAGGAAAGGTAGAAAACAGGCTTAGTTTTATTTATTTTTTTGTTACAGAAAAGTAGCTAAAACAGCTACTAGTAAAAATTCAAATGCAGTGCAAGGTAGCACACGTGTATGTAGCAATATTAGACCAAACAGTTTTAAAATGCAATTAAATTAAAAATAACTAAAAACAAGTGCAGAAGGAGTGTATTAGGTAGAATTTGGTAGAGATGGGGCTGGGGGGAGTGTCCCAGATCAATTCCACAGTGGGGAGGGCAACTGCAAAAGCCACCAAATTTTAAACAAACCAGAAATAGGGAGGGTAGGTGGGACAACACTTTTAGCAGAGATATGAAAATCTATACAGTGAATCAAAAACAACCATGCACAACACTGAATAAAATTAGTCCAGCAACAATTTACAGTACACAATTCTGAAGAACCAAAAATATATACTTGTACTTAGCTCTGTATATTTCCAGATACTTCAGTTAAGCTGGGGATCTGAGGCTGCTAGGCACCCAGAAATGTAGGGTTCTGAATGCTCAGAGGTTTTTGATTTTAATGATGGCATGAACAAAAAAATCACAGCTAACGGGGGAAGTTTATTTTTCATTTCAAGTTTAAAAAACCTTGGTTCACCATTAAACTAAGTAGAAATGCAAAGATTCATAAATCCTAACTGGGTACAGTGCCTGACTTCCTGTCCTTCCAAAGAGTTGTATTTACAATCTGTGTACCCTTCTGGTGTTACCTTAAGATGATGGTAAAAGTTCAAATGGCCAGAGGCTTGGCTTGTATTGTACTAATGAGTCTGGAAGAGGTAACTCTGCACACAGGTAAAACCCACAGAGAGGAGTGCATGCAGACTCCACACAGAAATGATCATAACCAATGACTCAAGAACCAAGCGCTGTTGAATAGTGAAGCTTCTCAAGGCAACAGGCTGCCAACAGTCAGCTGCTGCCTCGTGCACCTAGCCAGACCACCACAGACAATCGCTTATTGAGAGCAATGCAGATACTTTTTCACAATCATGATCAACTTACTAATATTAGATGTACTGCAACCCCTCTCCCATACCCATTCAGTCCTTGTCGTATATGCCCCCATATTCAAGTACAGAACCTAAAGTATTCAATTGTCTCAAAATGGCCAGTAGCTGGCCCTATTCAAAATGGCCACTAGCAGGCCTCACACAACACCCTACCTCTGCAATGCCAAGACTGAATGAATTGTAAGTCACTTTTATCCACGAATAACTCCTGTGTCCAGCTTATTGGTTGCAGAAGGGTAGGTGGTCCAACCAGCGCCCTGTGCCACTACCATGAACCGGTGCCCCACCCCCTCAGCTCCTCAAGTTGAGCAAAACAGGCCATTCCTTCTGTGATGCCCCTATACTGGCCCAGTAATGGTCTCAATCCTCACCACTAGCAACAGTCAGGAATGTACAAACTGGGAAGATGAGTACACACAGTAAAGTACAATTTCCCCTTAAGAGCACATGGAGATGACAGTCTGGGGATGGTTTCTCCCTTTCTCCAGATCCCCAATAAGGCTCCCCACTGGCACAGCTTTAGGGTTGAGATCTCAGCTGAGTGGCTAAGCCAAAACCTCCAGCACCACTTGTCTCTGCCCAAGTAGCTGACACCCACACTTATATACAAATGCACACTCCTGGGAAAGGCTGGCACAGTTTTACTAGCTATACGCCTTCTGCCCAGACTATAAGGTAGTTCCAGTTGCCACCAGCCACTCTTAGCTACTTTAAGGACCTTAGAAAAGGGTGTCCAATCCTACTGTGTAATATTACTATTGATCCAAATGGTATTCTGACCAAAAGCAAGGCTAAATTAGGAGTGGCCTATACAGTGCCACCAAATAGATATTTACTCAGAATGCTTGCATAACTCTAAACAGACCAGCCACAATTGAAAGGTTTAAAATATTTACTTATTGAGTATTTTATTAATCGTTAAATCAGAGTTCAAAATCACAGGAAATATTTAAAATCTTGCAGGACCATCTGAAAGAAAATGTTTAAGCTATACTTTACTATATTCCTATCTGAATCTGAGTTACTATCCCCTAAAACTTTCAGGAAGGCAAGTGTAGAAGAGGGTGAGTGGATGGTGACAGGTCAAAGACAGATACAAAATGCCCTCCTTTCTCTCGGGAGTTCTTAAATTAATATCAAATATTACTGCTGGGTTAGCTTGGATAACGTCACATAACTTTAGTTCCCAAGCTAAACCTCCATTGTCAAACTACCCACATTTAATGTCTCTGAAAATACATAGCCTTCAGATGTTTGCAACTGCTAGACCACCCCAATAACACACTTACAAAACAGAGTCCCCTAGTGTAGACATCTTGTTGCTGAATGAAATTGAAAGATGAATTTTATAGCACAAATGTAAAACAATTTAATTTGAAATATTTTCTTGAAGTTTTAAAAGTTAACCCTCTATGTTCTAGTTTCCACTGTTAAACATACGTTTACACAATTTCAATAATTTCTGTTCTAAGCCAGCAGGGCATGCTGTGGTTACATTTTAGCTCAGTATATAACGTGCAGTTCTAACAGTTGTAGCACAGGCATCTTACAATAAAGCTTGTTGGCATTCACAAATGACACAACCACTTACTGCCAGCCCAGCTATCTGAAATTTTGTATCTCCTTCTGTCACTCCTCTATATAAATTGTATTAATCTCAAATTTTACAAAATTCCCGATAGCTGAGCTAGTAGTATTTCCCTTTGTCGCACCTTCTGACACCAACCAGGTGACCAACTGCATGACAGCCCCCATACAGATATTCTAGTGCAGTTTCTGTGCCCTCTCTGACCCTCCAACACATTTTAAAAAATCATGTAAACTGTAGCAAACTGCTTGCTACAAGTGTATCAAATGGGTGGTAAAGTGCTCAGGTTGTAGTTAATACCATATAAACTAGAGCTGCTGCGGTTAGACCACACACTGAGCTCTACAGCACTCTTAACTACAAATGCAATTCCAGCCTGTGTTGCATTAAAAAGATTTTGATCAGCTGACTGCACTCCCAATACTTTGCACCTGGGACAGGTGCCCCTCTTTCAGGCCTAGCTACACTACTGATTGGCTGTATATACCTCCGATACTAGAACATACTACAAAAAAAAACTACTGGCAACAACTTCCTAGACAGACAATGGTGCGACTAGTCACGTGTAGGGCTGTGATCATGTACTTTGGGTGTTTTGCTGCATCAAATTTTGGAATAAATACATAATTGCCACAGAATTTCATCTTGGCTTACTACTGTCAAAATAGTTTGCAAGCACCCCATGCATCTCTGTCTTGCATCTCGGTCTTGCATCTCAAGGAGAAAGCTAAAAATAGTACACAAATTGTGAACAGCATTTATACTTGGAAACGTAGTAACAGATGCTTGCATTAACATTATTTTTGAAGTCCGTTACATCTGTAGACCCCAGTGATTTGGCCCTCCATCCCCCCAAAAATTATACAGAGCAGACCCCAGTGATTTGGCCCTCCATCCCCCCAAAAATTATACAGAACAGACCATAATATGCCAAATAGAGAACAGCCGAGAGCTTATATGCCTAAATTGCAATAATAGTTTGGCATTAACATGCATTTTCTGAAATACAAATTCTGAAACTATTTAAATCCCCAGTGATTTGCCAGAAAAAAAATGAGTAACAGACCAAAATAAATAAGGCAAAAAGTTGGACATAACTGCAAAATTCTGAGCAGTAAAAAGCCTTCTGCAGTCCCAAGTGGATTGCCAGAACACATCACAGAAAAATGAAAACCCAAAACGTGATACAAAATCAGACATTTGAAAGCTTGTGTACAAATGTACATGCATATACATGCACCTGTGTGCACATGCACAACTGACCTTATGCTGTCAGTAGCAGATAAATTGCCAAAAAGTGTGAAAATAAAACCCTATTTACAGTTTTCTCCTATTGCATGTTAACCAACACTGAAGTCACCTGAGGCAGCCTGAGCCAATAGGAAGGGCTCCATGCTGCTTCATGCAGCAGCCCGGTGATATGCTCAGAGTGGTGCTTCTGTGGGTGCTGATTGGTGCCAAACAAACCCAGTTTTGAAAACTGATTGGCAATCAGATTTAGTTTGTTTTGGATGCTCTCTGATCTCTTCCCATGCATATGAATAGAGTTCTGTGGGCCCAGAATAAGTTTACTTTGAATTCATAGGATTATAGGAAGTTACTAGGTTATTGGCCTTGAGGCCCTTACAAGCCTAGCCAAGAATTTAGCTCATATTCCAACAAGTCTGCACCCTATGCCACTGTCCAGCAGGGACACAAGTGGAATCCCAAGGGTGTATTTTCTGTTGCCCATCCAATTATTCAGGTTGCACTTAGAGGTTTAATGAGGTACTCTTCTTTACATGGAGAGGGAGTGTATCCCACAAAAGGGGGGAGTCTGTGGGACACAAATCTCTCCCACCAAGTCCTATTGATGTCCTAGGCCAGGTTGAGGCCGCGTGTGCGGGTTACTCAAGTGGAGCTAGACTTGCGGATATGCAGCTGTCCCATCAGGGTGGGGTTTGAGATTTTGTATGCCAGACAGAGGTCACCTCTGGGGAGTTTATAGGAAACAGTAGAGGGACATGGCTTTTAGCCCATCTGTGTAGGGTAAATGTTTGAGGCCCTGGATTCTGTGAGGAACCCTGGTCTCCAGCTGCTGCATGCGCTGTGTGGTACATGCCGAAAGGGACATTGTACTCAATGGGACTTATAAGGGAAGAGTACAGGGATGTTATCACCACCTTGTCCCTGGATGAGATAACCTTACTAATGAGGTGGGGCATGTAGAAAGCCTTCTGTACAATGGAGGTAATATGGTGGTCAAAAGTCAGTTTGCTGTCAATCTGGGTGCCCAAGTCCCTCATGACTGATTGCGTGCTTAGTGTCTTATCAATGTGATAATTTATGGGGATGTCACTTCCCCAAAAGGGATGATGCATTTTTTGGCATTCAGTTTAAGGCCATATTTCTGGCACTAGTAATTTGTTTGGGTGAGACCCTTTTGGAGGATGTCCACATTTTGATGGGAATTGACAGCAGCCAGATTGTAGTAATCTGCAAATGTGGTCAGCCATAGCCCACTATATTTGGCCTGCTCCTCTGAGAAGTATATCCCCAACAGCAGAGGCCCTGAGACCGATCCCTGGGGTACACTGCTTGTTATGGGTCTACTTGAGGTGGCTTGCCCTGTTTTGACTAGGTGGGTTCCATCAGTGAGCCAGTTTGCTACCCATCTGGTAACACATGGATTGCCCAACTGAAAGACTTTCTATTATACCTGAGTTGGGGAATAGTATCAAAGGCCTTGGCCAGGTCAAGGTAGGCGGTGTGCACAGTCTTCCCCTCCTCTGGCCTTGTTGACTGTCTCAGTTGTCAACCCAAATTTAACAGGCACAACCTTGACAAAACCAAACTGTCTGGGATCAAGTGTCTGGAGGTTGCCAATGTCCTTATTAATGAGTTCCATGGAAATCCACTCCATGGCCTTGCAGATCAGGTTAGGCTGATGGGTCTATAATTTCCTGAATCTGTGGATGCTCCTCCTTTGTGCAAAGGGATTGACAGTAGCAGTCCTCCACTCAGCTGGGACAAAGCCAGTACTCAGGCTTTTAAGTAGGGTGCCTAATGTTGCTGCAAGTTCCTGCCAGAGTTCATGTAGAATGCAGCTGGGGATGTTATCTGGTTCCATGGAGGCTGTATTTTTGCTTTTGAGGGAGGAGTGATGACTTGCTCCCTAGAGATAAAGGGAGGTGGGGCAGATACTGGGGATGTCCTGTTTTACTGATGGGGGGCAGAGGAGTGAGGATTTCACTGAACCTGTCCAACAGGTTGGCTAGATCTACAGGGTTCGTGTATGTGGTGTTCTTTACCACCAGTTCTGAGCAGATCTGGGTGCTTCCCTTGGATTGCAGACATGTGAAGAAAGCCTTATGATTGTCTAGCAGATGTGGCCAGTTTAGACTGTTTGCTTTGGAGGATTTCACTAGTGCTCTTATTTGCTTTTTCAGTCTAAGGAGAGATTGCTTCCAATTAGACACCTGTTCCTTCTAGGTCCTGGACAGCAATTTTTTTTTCTTTTATTATAGAGTTTTATTGTAGATGTTCATGAGACAGGTTTACTCTTCCTTGAGGATTTCAACTTATGGAATTCCTGATTCCATGCAGCTATATAAATGCTCATGTAGTACTTTGGTGTAGGACATATGTGCCAGTTCTTGTAGATGGGGCAGGGGGCTGTGAAGCTGTTTATACCTTCCTTCAGGAGGTAATCAGCTTTGGAGAAGTTTTTTTTTTTGTTTGACCCTAGCTAGGGAGGGGTCGGGGGTGATGCTGACTTCAAAGGACTGCTTTGTGGTCTGATCTTACCAGGGATTGACACTGTAGGGATGCTGCAGTGGTTACTCATTACTTTCAAGTCCAAGGTATTTTCACCTTGTGGGGGTGTCAACCAACTGGTCCAAGGCATTTGCATTGACTAATTCAAAGAATCTCTGGGCATTTGTTTTGGCATGAGTATTTCTTTCAATCTATGATTGGATAGTCAGGTCACCTAGGATCAGGGTAAAGAGTTGAATCTTAATAGATTCAGAGGTCTAGTTAGGTGGAGTGGGCATCTTGAGTGAGTTGGAGGCCTGTAGCTGGCTATGGTTTTAATAGGGGTCTTAATTAACTGCACCTGGAGTGTTTCCTGTGCAGCATGCTGTTTGACCAGCCTAGACATGTAAATGTCTGTTATATATATCGCAACTCCACCTTCTTTTGTTTTGCTGTCCACGGTTTGGGGTCTGAATGAAAGGATGAGTAACCTGATATGGCTGGGGTGCTTTCTGCAGCTGTGCCTGCACAAATGCCAGCTTCTTCCAGGGTTAATGCTTGCAATGAGTGCATTTTCATGTTTAGACTCCTAGTGTTTAACCGCATGACCTTTAATTTACAATTTGATGACATTTTCATATTGGTAATTTTGACCTCATGGCATTGTCTAAAGGCACTATGAGGGAGGCAAGAGCCTTTGCTAGGAGCCTGAAGCCCAAAGGAGACGGATGCAGACCATCTCTGGCAAAGCATTGTGGCTGGTAAATCATGTCATCCCAGGTTGTCTGGTATTGGATCCCCTTGGAATGATACCAGAAACTAAGCCAATTATTAGTCTATCATTTTCTGCTTCTAACTGATGCAACACTTATTTTTTTCAGGGGGTGCTGCAGCCCAGCAGGCAATACCATAAGTCACCCCTGTCCAAAGTGTTAAGTAATTGTTAATTCTACTGCTTTGCAAACAATGTTTCAGAAGGTGGACTACTCCAAGAAGTTGTACAGGCTGAAATTGAGAGAACCTCTCTGCACTGGTACCTCAGGCATGTATAACACAACTTTCCTCAAACCCTGCAATTCTACCCTGCAAAGCTGATAATTTTGTGATATGTGGGTTGCAGAGACAAGCCAACTGAAAGGAAGGTAACTATGTACTATTCTGCAGTCTTAAAAATCACCATTAGTCTGTTATCCCTCAAAAGGTCACATCCATGTAGCACTCTGAGTTTGGTTTTGGGATTTGAAAACTTGTACATCTGTTCCATTTGAAAATCCTTGGTAAACAAGCAAAGGAAAAAGGTGGTGCCTTGTGTGACAGCAGCCTCTCCGGCTACCAAGGTGTGTTTTTGTTTGAAGTTTAAAAATTGTTGATCAGTAGTCTGTTGCTGAGTGTGCAGTTGACCTGAAACCATGATGTCATTGGTGCTTTGTTCATTTCTTTGCTCACTGGACTGGTAAATTGATTGTGGAAGTTGAGCCTTCAGTGGCAAGTTGTGAAGGTGGAAACCTTTGTTAGGCTTAATTTTAAAAAGATCGGACTGAATAGTTGAGTTAGAAGGAACCAGGCTGGACTGGGGACACTGCTGCTTATGTTCGTGATATGGATGGTGAAAATCTGTGGGAAGATTGAAGTAGTTGTAGCTGTTCAGGCCTGTAGGTATAGGTGGTTGCACTGAATACCAGTAGCAGAGCCTGACTTGTTTGTCAGTTGGTTTAAATCCAACTTTCTTTGGTGTCAGAAGACTGGACTTGGAATGTTGCTGGTGTTGGAGAGGGAGTTGGCAGCAGTGAGAAGTGGATTGCTGTAATCCATAAATCATGCTTGGGTGATACTTCTATGCTTTTTGTGCCTTTGCTTGGCTCAGTCTCTTACCATTTTATAAGTGTGCTGTGTGTTCTGTGTTTGTACTTGAGCTTGGAGAAATATAATTTTGTCAAGTTGTGCACTTAGTCTGAATGACTGTTACTTTTGACTTGACACTGACTAAAAATATCAGCGACCAGTTTGCAGTGCCTCTTGCAAATCTGTTTACTGTAAAAAAAAAATAAATAAATAAATAAAAAAAAAAATCTGTAACTACTTTTAGTGGAAAAGTAAGGGCTGAGATTGTATGTCAACTTTCAAAGTTTTTTTTTTAAAGAAACAATATGTCCTCATTTTTCTTCTGAGCCCACCAGAGTCTGCTTTGGCTTGCAAAGCTTGCCTAATTAATGACTCTAATGACTCTATTCTCAATGGCTTTCAGGTTTTTTCGTCAAATTACAACAGGCTCAGTTGATTAATGGCTTCATGAGGAAGTGCATTTTTATCCTGAATGGCTTTGACCTTAATGATATGAAATAATAAGCATTTGGCTCCTTGCTGTGTGTTCCTTTAGAATGAAATTTGGTTGGAGAAATTATACAAGTACAAGGGAGACAAATTCCTAAAGAAAGTATCATGAGAGTTCATTCTGCCCTAATATGGTATACACTCTGGGAGATGATAGAAATGTTGGAGGGAAGAAATTGTTAGGCTTTTTTAATACAAAGTAGTATGGCAATACTTTTTCCATAGTGTATATTCCTGTTTAGAGTATGTGTTGGGATCCAGGGATGTAACTGTAGCAGAGGTGGTAGAAAAAGCACAAGGTCCCATTTGATGTACAGCCATTATTCAAACCAATGTAAAAAGAGGAGCCAAAATGGCAAATTATGCACATTTGACAGTCTTGTAAAATGCATTTCTAAAAAAAAATGCAACTTCAGGCAGTCAAAATACAGCATCTTCTCTGTTGCCTCTTCAAATCCACATTATTTCAGCTGTGTAATAACATCAGCCCAATCCTGAATCCTACCTTACAAGCTACCTGTGATATAACTCTTCCCCCTTGCCCCCTGAACCTCTCCCAAAACAAATTGAGGCCCCTCCAGACTTTTTAGGTTAGTGTGTCTACAATAATCTAAAACTACATGCCTGGATAAGCCATCACTCCCCTGACAGACATTTTAGTCACCATGGAAACATGGCTACGGCTTGAACACAGGATTCTGAAATTCTCCCACCAGTCTACTTGTAATAGACAAGACTGAAAAATAAAAAGCAGAAGGTGTTTCAATGTTCTTTTAAAAACTGTAACCAAAACACTAAACAGGAGACAAATTCACCCTAAACGCACCACTAATGACTTGTAAAAACAAGGTGAAGAGAGTCCACAAGCACTGTAATCAAAACACTTTATTCACACCAACTCGTGTTGTGAATGAAGTGTTTTGATTACAGCCTGCGTTTGTGGACTCTCGTCACCCTATTATTAAGAGTCTTTAAAAACTGCTAATGTCTCCCCTTTCCCCTTACTCTATACCAAACTTTTCCAATGCTGAAATCCTTGTAACACTCCTAAAACTACCACAAAAGCATTAATGCATTAAGATATTCTGCCATGGACCTCCTCTAAAATCACAATGAAATAATGAGGCAATGTCAGCATAAACTGGCAAAGCATTAACTGAGCATCCCTACAATGACGTAAAGATTTTTTAATTTCACCCAACTTGTAACTTCAACCACCAGATACAATAAATCACCAAAAGACAATAAACCATTGGATACTGACAATCTCACCAAAAACAATCCTATCTCACTGCACCCTGTCCGATAGTATGTGATCAGCTCTAGATGTATATAATTACAGTACTGCCATACCCCTAAAAGTAGTCACTTTAAGCAAACAAGGAAACTCAAGCTTTCACAAACTTTTTCCTAACCACACATTCTATAACTATGAATCACTTGAGGCTCTCTAGATGGTGTCTGTTCAACTAAGCTTTCCTCAATATCCTTAATTCCGTAGCTCCTCTCAAAGCGAAGTCCAGTTCTGCTCCATGCCTATTCAAAAATTCTAAACTAATGAACTAGAGAGAAACCAAACCTGGAAGGCGTGGACTAGAACAATTACAGAACTACAAACCTATAGATACCAGAGTAAGCATAAAAAAAAATCATACCACTCAAATGAAATACTAGCAACCTTAAGTCCTTCTGGACTTTAGAACATTGAGGTAAGCTGTAATAGTTTTTAAACAAAAAACTAGCATAGTCAAGCACTCTATTGAAAATAGTGCTGTCAATTGCAAATGCTACATCTTTCAACCCATTCAAGTCCCAGCTCAAAGCAATAACCACCATACCCATTTTACCTTTCAACCTGCATTTACAATAAACAAACTTCTCCTAAAACTTTCTCATGTCTAATATCTCCATAACTGAAAGCAAAGTTCCACCATGGAAAAAATCCTACATAAGTCTATAAAGGCGGTCCCTCCACCAACTCATTTAGGCTGGTATCTATATTATCACCTTTAGCTAAAATATTAGAAAAATGTATGTACATGAAGATTAGTAATCACCTGGTACAGAACCTATTTATACTGACACTAATTTTGTCCATATCACAGCACTACCACCACCCTGCTCAGTTTGCTTAATACCATAAGCTCTTAGAGAAATGGAGGCAACTTGGTGTCCTCTGTTTAGATTTATGAAAAGCCTTTGATACTAATGGACAAACTGTACTCCGTTGGTTTGAATAGCTCATCACTCCTGTAGTTTTTAAACTCACCTTCAGAACACAAGCTGTAAAGTGGAAAAATTACTGCTCCACTTTTCAACTTGTTACCATAGGGGGTCTGTTCGGCCATTGAATTGGCTAACCAAATGGCTGAACAGTGAACGATAAATGGCGAAAGTTAAGTCACCAAACCTTCATAGAGAGGGTAGGTAACTAGTTGTCCAACTCTTCCTCATTTTATACATGTTTCAAACCCCTTTTCTTCACTGTAGTATGGTCTTGGAGTTGCTATATTTAGTAAGGAGGGTGGGGTGGCAAAGCCCCCCATCTGGAGGGGTTTCCAACACTACATGGAAGTACTGGACAACTAGTTTATGTAATGAAAGTTTGGTGACTGAACTTTAACTGTTTGCTGTTCAGTGGTTGAATGGCTAGCCCAGTCAACCGAACAGACCCACCATAGGAGTCCCACAGATCCATATTAGGATAGCTATTCAAACTCTCTAAATGAGCTACATACTGTTGCAGGCAAAGGTAACACTGTTCAATAAAATGATGACTCTCTGCTGATCTGCTCTTATAAAACTCTACCCAAACTGAGCTCACCCAACAAGCATTCACTTCCACTGAATTTTGGCTGAATGCTGCTCAACTCCTAAACCCCTCAAAAATTTCTCCTCTAAACAAATAGCCAGCCATAAATCAACTGACTTCTAACAATGACACCATTTGATTAGTAGACCACACTAAACTACTTGAAGTCAGAACTGATGACCAGTTTAAATTTAATATGTCAAGTTAAAAAATAAAAAAAGCTCTGTTCCATGTACAAGGCAAAACTTTCCCTAAAAGCTACTACAAGCATGTAGCCTGTACTGTGCCATCCCTAATCTATGCTTCCCCTATTTCACAAATCTCCAAGCCACACTAGCACTACATCAATGATACCATAGAATTGACAAATTTGCCTCTAGTGACCAGTTTAGGGCATACCCCTGTCTTTGCCCTAAGGAAACTAAACTGGCTAGAAGTACACCACCACCTGAGCTGTATAAGGGCACACAAACTCCTCTACAACCCAGCCATCTGTTCAGCATTAAACCATAATTCAGTACTATTTACCAAACAGATCCTTACAATCTCAAGATAAATACCCACTTAGATTAGTAAAGTCTCAGTTTGGCAGGAGAGGCATTATGTTAATGCTTTTGCCAAACAATGGAATGAAATCCCTTTGCTCATCACAACTGTGAACTTTAACTCTCTTTTTCAGTCTGAACACAAGACCCATTGGGTAAATTGGTTCTGCCCATGCTCCCCACAGGGGTAATTGTATACATCCAGCCCCACCCCTTGATCTCAGACTGTAAAAACACACTACACCAGCTTCTACCAGGACATTTACTTTCCTCTGCAGGTTTTCACTTGCCCTGTTTTTCTTCCATGTCACTTGCCCTTGTACTGTTGTATTTGGGTCTAGATTAACTTTTGTCCCCTGTTAAACCACACATACTCTTCCTAGCATCACTTCTATCCTCATAGAACTGTATTCACCTTGCCTGTGTTTTTTGCACTCCCTCATGCAGCTGTATTCACCTTGCCTGTGTTTTCTGTGCTCCCTCATACAGCTGTATTCCTCACTCTTGTCCTTTTTCTGGCAAGCCTGTACATAACGCTATCCAGACTGTGCCTTTTTCAACCTTGATGGCATTTTGTTCTGGCATCTCCCTGTAGCTTGTGTAATTATGATGCAAGATATTTGTATGCAAAGATGTACAATTTCACTGTCATCAGTGTGACTTCCTAAAATGTGGAGCATTTCTCCCTGGGCCTCAGCTGAAAAGGGGTTACCATTAACCCAGTCTGATTATCCTGGTAGTCGAAAGCAACAAATAGCAGATTTTGACTTCACACAAGATGACCTGGATCATGGAATTATTAGGATATGAAGCATGTGAGAAGTCAAACTTTAGCTTGATGAGTCTTTTGTATTAATTAAGATAATTGAGTTTTTGGATGCAGAGACTTCCATTTTCTTATTCCATGTAGTCTGACTTAAATATCAAGATCTTCATTTATATCTACATGAAGATCTTGATATTCTATTATGGACAGAGGATTCTGAACAAGAAAATCCCTTTATTTACAAAATTGACAGCAATTGACACCAAGTGTAATGGTGATCAAAAGGGTGTTGTAGAAACAGTTGTCTAGAAAGAGGAATACCATGAAGTCTGTGTCCTGCTCAGTCGCATAGTATGGGTAGAAACAGTTGTCTAGAAAGAGGAATACCATGAAGTCCGAGTGTCCTGCTCAGTCGCATAGTATGGGTAGAAACAGTTGTCTAGAAAGAGGAATACCATGAAGTCTGTGTCCTGCTCAGTCGCATAGTATGGGTAGAAACAGTTGTCTAGAAAGAGGAATACCATGAAGTCCGAGTGTCCTGCTCAGTCGCATAGTATGGAAATAGTCAAACTCTGACTACATGCAACAGCATGTTAGCAGCTCATACCCTTAATTATCTGCACTAACTGCCTGGTTATGGAATCTTTGTATATTAATCATATCTTCAGATATCCACTACATTAAACTAACCAGGAGGGAGCATACTCATTCACTTCAACCTTGTTTAGACCTGGCCTGGGACCGCATGGAGTGGCATATCATGCTCACACAGTACACAAACAAGGTGAGGGAATCGAACTCAAGACTATGATGGAGCAGCTTGTTAACAAGCTTATATTGATTCTCTGTGCTAACTGCCAAGACTTGTTTCTTGTGTTCATGTCCGTCAGACCACATGTGTAATCACCCATGCTGAACTTCAGTGTTGCACACTGACTTTGATAAAATAGTGAGTTTCAGAAATCAATGGTGGCATGTACATCACCTCAAATATGTTAAGTAATTGGAGCATGAAGTAACATAGTAATGAAAACTGTTCTATATGTTGATCATCAAGTTTAGTTCCTTTTATGTTAAGATTTACTTCCTGATTTGTTGACTACTCCTAGTACATTTCTCATTTTGGGAAGAAGTTGTTTATGCACATACAAATCACCCCCCCCCCCCGCGAATCTTTTTGATGTTTTAATTGACAGGCTTGTCTTGGTGTCCACAAAAATGCTATTCTGAAGAAACCTTGATATCACTGAAAATGCTTGATTGGAATTAAACTGCCCGTATAGCCTGCAGATTTATCAGTTTTAACTAGAATCTGATCACCTCAAATGTATGTTAGTTCAGTGACTTCCTACTTAAGCTATAGGAATAAAACATCATTTACAGCCATTGTTTTCTGATTTTTTTCCTTGCCTGGTTACTAGCAAAGTTCCTGCAAGGTTAGCAAACTGCGCACATTTACTTAACTCTGTATGTCCATTGAGGGCAGAATTTTTTCCTTTATTTTCTTACTAGGGATGAAAGCTAGAAGTTGCATTAATTTTTTTTCACATATTGCCTGCAGTTCAAAAACCCTTCTTACAGAAGTAAAAACAAATAGAAACAAAATATTCCTAAATTAATCATTTGAAGTTTATACTGGCTGGCTCAGACGTAAACTTGAACAAAATTTAAATGTTAAGTTTTTGTGAGTTGCTAGATGTCTGGGAGGTCTTTAATGTAAAGAGTCTTCTAGAATTTTTCTACACTGTCTAGATGGGGGCTGTATAGGCAAACAAAAATACTGAAATATCCACTTTAATAGATTTAACAAGACTGTTAAGGTACATCGGATAATAGAATACTTGAACGGGCACAGCTTGAAATGGACAGAACATTATTGGAGACTAAATGAGTGGGATTAAAATGAGACTGCCTCATGCTAGTGACTGCTCTAAAACTGGGATGAAGTACTTTGACTCCTTCTTGGTAAATTTATTTGGATTCCAGTCTAATTCATTGATTAGAAATCCTCCAATTTCATCCAACAATAGTTGACAGAAGATTCAACCAAATTTAAATTGCAGAGGCTAAGCCCTCTATCTTCCCACTTACCACCTCCCTCAAAAGCTTAGCATGCCATCACAAAAGTGTTGAACTTGTCTTGTCAAAAGTTGTTGCCATCGCATGTCAGCAGTGATTGTCTTTGGGAAACTGCAACCAAGGGGTTGAGGTTAAGGACTGGGTTCCCAGTGAGCTGAAAACCTCATTCAGGGTACACTCTGCAAAGAGTATCAGAGCCGCAAGCTTGCTGCTGACAATTACCAGGGGGTTCTATTACTGACATATAAATTAGAGAACTAAAGTTGGCTTGACCACAAGGAAGCAGTCTGTTTCTTCTTATTCTTTTTAGAAGTACTTTGCTGTTGGGATGTTAAAGGGAATGCATATAGGAAATTCTGGTTGTATGAAAATACTTTTGACATTGGTAGGTGAGTCGGCCTTGCAAAGAAAGCACAGGGAGTTGGGTTTGTTTCCATCATGTCTGAACATCTGTCTGTGCAACCCCAGTTCTTTACAAAAAAAACTTTGAGAGAAAATGACATCTTCACATTTACGGCATCTTTGTTTTATGAATTCTGAGTGTAAATTGCCTGAGGGACTTTGTCTCATTTTCCAAGTTATAATTACCAGCCTGAAAGGTTGGTAAGTGTGCTTCCTTGTTTTGGGCACTACATCACTGTACTAATGCCTGCTGCAATGTGTAGAGTTCTTGGCTGAAAAACTCATTTCACTGCCAGAATTTATTTTTTCGTTTGCATAATATAATTTTCCTGGTATGGAGACCAAATCCTCTGCATTTTTAATGGTTGAAAATGTGTTGTAATCACTATTGGGAGAGAGTTAAAATGGGGGACTAGGGTTCAAGGACAATTGTTGGATCCATCACGAAGTCCTTTGAGGGCAGAAGCAGACATTAGTGGCCAGTCTTTGCATTTCTGCATGTTCTATGCATAGCACCAGACTTTGACACAGAACCTTGCATAACCATTTGTGTACATGAAATTGACAGTTGTATACATATGTCCGCAATTTACAGTTGATATTTTTGTGCCTACTATATCGTATGATATCAGTGCGTGTTCAAAAGAACTTTTGAATTGATAATGTAGATAGGAGCAGCTGAATTGTAAAAGTATGAGAGGATGAGGGGGAGAGGTAGTAGTGCCCCGCCGTGGACATCTAACCTTGGAATACACCCACTTATGAGCAGACTGTTTAAATGGCACTTGAGGCCTGTTTCCTAGAGGAGAAATGGAGGAGGGGATCTGTGGCTACAGCTGCCCAAGTCTCACTATCTGTCTATTACAGGAAATTCTGATATTTCTGTGAAGCACTGCCTTTAGAGCTAAACTTCCAGCCCTTTAACCCGGAGAAGCCTGATCACTTTACAGGGTAGAAAATCCTCTCAGGTTCCTATACAAACCCCATTACAGATTGTGTCCTTGGATGCTGCTAGTGTTGCTAAACTTGCCCAAGGGCTTAATACACACCCAGCAATTGGGAAAATGTGCTAATAGGATGCTCTTTGAAAGTATAATTTGCAACAGTCCTTGCTTTCAGAGTTCGAGTCACGATTATCTGTCGCCTTGTAAAAACTTTTGGATGAGTATATGATAAAGCAAGTGATAAACCAGTGAAGGCAAAAGTCATGAAGCTTTTCCAGTCCACCGTGCAGGTTGTCAGGCATGCTGCAAAATGTGGGGATGATGATGCAGTGCTTGGGGCTGCTGCTGTTGGGGAGGCCACTGGGAGGTACTCCTGACTGAGGACCCAGGACTTTGCTAGGGATCCATCCACAACCCCTTTTTTTTTACATTTTTGCACATTGGGGTAAGGGTTTCACTTTAACAGTGACGATCTAGAGCCAAGGTTTACACTGCTGGGAGGCTAGCCCTGCCACGTAGTTCCACACCATATACTTGCACACTCACTCAGCCAATTTAATGTCCAATCCACCTACTGCATGTGTTTGACATGGAGGAAACTGGAGCACCTGGAGGAAAACCATGCAAACACAGGAAGGATATGCAGACTCTACACAGAAGACACCTCAGCTGAGAATCAAACTGGGGAACCTCTTGCTGTAAGGCAAAAAAGCTAGCCACTGTGCCACTAAATGAGGATTTGTTCTTCAGACCACCCCATCACTAACTTCAAAAGACACTGACACTAAAAGGGAAAACTGTGGAGACTGTGAAGCATACTCCACCCTCCAATTCCCAAATACATAAGAAATGATCCCATAAAACAATGAACTGACTACTAGAAGAATGGCTAATAGAAATGGACAAAAGGTAGGCAGAGTCGTTAAAATAATGGAGGGAGCAGGGAGATACTTCTGGGAGTAGCTGTGACTAGTTTTCCAGTTTCCAGTCACCACCCACTCATATGATATACTGGCTACATGTGACAATCAGGTAAGTGGGGTGTAGAGGATTTCTCCAGGGGTTACAAACTCCTTTTTTCATCCCTTCCAAAAATGCAAGTCACACTCCTGCTTCAAAACCTCAGTCTGATCCTGTTTGAGGTGTTGATCCAGGTCATGATAGCTCCAGGAATTGCTGATTGTAGATATTGATGGCATTCATATGTACTCCCTACTTGGATGATTCTTTTACAGCCGCACCTTAGAGCAGGTGAGTGCACCCTGGACTTTTTTGGTATTTGTGCTTCCATATATTCTGAATCTAGAAATATTAATTGCCCCATACTGGCTGAGGCAACAGTGGTTCTCTCACCTATAGATAAGGGACAATCCTCCCATGTTGCCCCAGCATGTGGGCCTCCTGATGCAATTTCTGATGCTTGTGGCACACCTAAACCTGACCATGCTCAGATTAGCTGCTTGGAAGATTTGGCGGTCACCCTGAGTACCTTTTAATCAAAGGATGTGCTTAAATCATGAGGGAGGCTAGAAAGTAAAGTACCAGGAAATCATGCCTAGCCAAGTGGAAGAGATTTTGTCTATTGCCATAGGATGAACCAGGGCCCTAAGGAAGTACACATGTCCTTAGTTCTACAGTACCACTGTCAGCCATGTCTTACTTTACAACTAGCAAATACCTCTCTCAAGGTGCACTGGTCATCTGATTCAGCCTTTCAGCATATAGACATATTTCTAGCCATTAGTCACCCAGAACAAGTGTGGTCCATTTTGGTATCAGTTGTCTTCAAAAAAAACACAATCTTACCTCTGAACTAGCAGCTGCTACATGCCTCAAATTTGTCTGAAAACTGTACTCTAGTTAGCCATTGTTAGCCATTGTATCAATCAAGAGGATTTCAGAACACCAAGCTCTGCTGTATATTATCACAGAGTAAACTTGTAATCCTTATTCAATTTTGTTTTCCCCAACCCTGAAAACCAAAGGCCTTTATCTTAAATGTGCAAAAACAGTTGAAGCTTTACTTGAATGACATGCTCCAAGCCTGTTATGGACATTGGCCAACCTCGCTGTCAACTGCAACAGTGAAACCAGGAAGAACATTGTATAGTGAGTAGTTAACTTACCATAGTAGTACATGTGCAAATGTGTTTACTGTTGTAGTTCTATTGGGCAAGTACTACCCAGGGTGGGCTATAAAAGATGTTCTTCGTGTTTAACTGTTGCAGTCATTACATTTGGGTAATCCTGCTGGCAGGTCTCCCTCAGTCGGCCTGAATTCCATAGTCCCGGGTCCTGCGTCAGCTGCTGTCGCCCCTTCCCTGATGTCAGGTCATCAGGGGTATACAAGATGCGTCCAACGCCATTTTCTTTTGTCTATCTTGCCGCACAGTGCCCAAAGCAGAAGCAGTTCACAAGTGCCGGTCGGCCGACTCCTGAGATTTTCGTGTTATCAGATCCGAAGTCTTTAATAAAGCCAAGTACCCCGTTGCGGAAACTTCTTTTTCTTGATCCAGACCGATGTCAGAAAAAGTAAATTGTATTTCTTGTGGAAAGCAAATACCTCATAAGGACTTTCATTCTTAGTGTATTCCTTGCCCAGGCCCTGATCACATTTCTGTTTTTCGGTTTTGTGCTAGATTTAACCCAACGCACTATTAAGCGTCGGTATGATTTTGCTTTAAACTACTTTGGACGCTGGTTTAATTATCCAGAAAGGTTATCTGATAGCCATCAGACTACCAGAGTTCACAAAAAATGCAAGGAAAAGGAGAGATGGACAACCGAGGCCAACACTGACTACAAAGCTTCTAAGCCAGTCGCCGGTTTGCAGTTTCTCAGTGAGGTGCTTTCGCAGCTCCTGACACCCACTATGTTAGTCGCAGGCTGCTACCAACTCCCACATGGAGTCAGCCATGCCACTGGAAACTCAAGGTATTGGAGCCTCGGATACTACTCCTTCAGATGGGTCCAGAGCCGCTGAGCAGGCACCGGCTTCTGAGGGTGTATTCAGACCTAAACATCTTTAATTAAACCAACCTCAGCTTCAAAGACAAAGGCTAAAGCACCTTCTAAAGCAAAGAAACAGACTCTAGCCACATGGACAGGCCTCTATACCCAAAAAACAGATGCTCAAAATGGCCGAAGACTTAATTACCTTGATCAGGGGTTCCCATCCCCCTCCTGATACGAGGCCTAGGCAAGAGAGACTGACCATGAATCTTCAGATCAGGTTTCTATTTCTTCTGATTCCTCTTCTGATGAGGAATATTCGCTTCCCCCATGAGGATTCTGATGCTGAAGAATCTATTCCTTCAGCTTCCCCTCCAGAGGACTATTCTTTTGGGGAAACTTGCATACCATGAGGGAGCATTTCCACTGGGAGAGCCAAGATTTTTCAGAATCTAAAAAGAGGCTCGGGGATTTCCTTTTACTACCCCAACACAGGCCACTAGCCATTCCACCTGTTAGACATCGTAGATGTGGTTAGTCTAGTCTTACCCCTGACTCCTTACCTGTAGCTCCTATTAAGCCTGACAGATATTACAGGGTTCCTGACTCTCATAAATTCCTTTTTAAAAACCCTGCTGCAGACCCAGAAACTAATTCACAGGGTCCCAAAGAAGTTGAGGCTTCCGCTGCAAAAAAAACCCTACCCACTCTGACAGATTCTAGGGCACTGGATAGATGGGGGTAAAAGGTTTACACATCTGCTACCTTGGCTATAAGGGCCTTAAATTGTCAGTTTCATATGCTCAAATATCAGCAACATGTCATGGCATTGCTTCAGAAAATGTTATTAAACTCAATGTGCAGAAAACGAGGAAATGCAGGATTTATTCCTTGCAGCTGAACAAGTTGGAAAGCATACTTTGCAATGTGGTTTTGATTCTTTGGAGGCCTCCTGCAGGGCCGCAGTTATGGGTTCTGTAATCAGGAGGCATGCTTGGTTAAAGGAACAAAATCTGCCTGATCAGGTCAAAGTAAAATTATTAGATGCCCCTTTGCAGCATGATACTTTGTTTGGTGTTAAGGCAGAAGAGGTGTTAAAGAAAATGGAGGACAAAGCTAAATCTATGCAAACTGTCAAAGATTTTTTACAAGTGCAGCCACCTAGGTTTAGTAGACACTGGCCTACAAATAATTGGTCCTTTCCTGTGTCAGATGGACCTCACAGGGGCAGATCCAGATGGCCTAGAGGCAGATCCCAGACATAAGGTTCATACAGGTCAAAGCAATGGGGTGCTTCTACCTCCAAAGTTGGAGAAGACAAATCAGAACCTTACAGGAAACAGTCCCAATGACTTCCCCCTGCCTGCATCAAGCCTCCTGGCAGCACCCTTAGGGGGAAAATTAGCATTTTTTTCTCAAAATTGGCACATTATAACCCAGGAAAAGTGGGTTCTAAATATCGTGTCACAAGGCTACAAGTTTCATTTCCATTCCCTGCTAAAGGCAAATGGCTGGCCAGATCTGCCAAAAAACAATGGGCACAGGCACAAAAACAAGTCTCATCCCTCAGGGACATGAGGGCCATTCAACAAGTACCAGAGCAAGAGCAGAGACAAGGATTTTACTCGAGATTGTTCTCGGTATCCAGAAAGGACAAAGCCTGGAGACCAACACTGGACCTATCTATTCTGAACATTCCTGGATATACCAGAATTCAAGATGTTGACTTTGCAGCAGCTTCTGCCCATGCTGGGCAAGAATGCTTGGCTTGTGACTCTAGATCTAAAACAGGCATACCTGCATGTCCCAATCAGACAATCCTGCAGAAGATGCCTCCGATTAAAGGCTGGCTCAATGCATTACCAATTCTCTGCACTGCCCTTTGGCTTATCTACTGCGCCCAGGGTCTTTACAAAGTACCTGGCACCAGTAATTGCATTCTGAGGAATACAAATATATCCTTACTTGGATGACTGTCTAATTCAAGCAGAGAACAAGGACATTCTTCTACAGCATCTGACATTTGTCAAAAGAATTCTAACATGCCTAAGGTACACAGTCAACGAAAAGAAATCAAAACTAGTACCCTCTCGAGAGAATATTCCTGGGTGCAAGCTTAAATACAACTGCCCAGATGGCTTATCTCACGCCAGACAAACAAAGGCAACTGACTATCTATTTCAAAATGTTGGCAACAAAGGCCCAGTTATCTGCAAGAAAAATTCTGCAGGCTTTGGGCTTCATGGCATCCTACTAATTCCATATGCAAGACTGCATGAGGAAACTTCAATGGTACCTAAAAAGTGTTTGGACTCAACATTGCCACAGCCTGGAAATGATGATTACTCTCATTCCCTACCTACAACAGGAGTTTCAATGGTGGGCAAAGGCTTATCACCAAAACAAGGGACAGCCATTCACTTTACCCCCAGGCAGACACCAACAACGGATGCATCAGATTATGCCTGGGGGGCCCACATGGCAGGAAGATGCATTCAGAGCACATGGTCCTCAACCCAAATGCATCTACATATCAATCAAAAAGAGATGCTAGCTGCTTAGAATGCCCTGACAGCCTTTAAGGACCTACTTCATCCGGGACAACTACTGATGGACAACAACCACGGTCATGTGGCATATCAACAAGCGGGGGGGTACACATTCTTACCCCCTTTGCAGACTAGCCATGACTTTGTGGGACACAGCATTAACTTATAAAGTACATCTGCAGGCACAATTTCTGCCAGGAAGGAAAAATACTCTGTCAGACGAGCTAAACAGAAACCTCATGGATCCCCAAGAGTGGCAGCTGGATCCACAAGTCTTCAGCATGAGAACAAGGAAATGGGGATGCCCGGACATGGATCTATTTGCCTCCCCCCCACAGCTACCAACTAAAAAGATTCTGCACAAGGACTTATCACAGACAAGCATGGAATGTGGACGCCCTATCTTTCAGCTGGAAAAAACTTTCAGTATATGCCTTTCCCCCACTGCCTCTCCTCCCCAAGGTACTCCTAAAGGTCAGACGGGAGAAGCCAAAAATGATACTGATTGCCCCAGACTGGCCCTGCCAGTACTGGTTTCCAATCCTAAAGAACTTGTCTCAATGCTCAGCTTGGACCTTACCTCAAATACCACATCTACTGTCCCAGAAAAACAATCGGATCCTGCACAGCCAACTCAGAACTTTAAACCTGGCAGCATGGCGGATAATGTAGTCATACAAAACACACCTCTCAGTAAAGCTGTGATGGATGTCATTTTGGAGGCCAGAAGGCCTAGTACTAGGAAATGTTATGCTGGAAAATGGGAGAGATTCTGTGCTTAGAACCAGGCACAAGGAACTGATATAGCTGTGCCAAATATTCCTCAGATTTTACAATACTTAACTGAGATGTTGGACAAAGGCCTATCTTTTTCATCTATTAAAATTCATGCCTCTGCCATTTCGGCTCATTACAATAGAGAGCCACCAATCTTTTCTCATCCCTTATTAAAGCAGTACCTCAGAGGAGCCAAAAATGTAAGGCCTCCAAGGAGATCACCAATACCTGCATGGGACCTCAACTATGTCTTGGAAAAACTCACCCTGCCTCCTTTTGAGCCAGCTGCTACTGCTGATATAAAGTTTTTTATCTTGGAAGACCACTCCTGCTCCTAGCAATAACGTCTGCAAGATGAGTTTCAGAGCTACAGGCACTCATGGCTGTGGAACCTTTTATTTTTTATCCAGACAGGGTCTCTGAGGACAAACCAAACATTTATGCCTAAGGTGGTGTCCTCTGTGGCTCTTAACCAAACTATTAATCTGCCAATTTTGTATCCAAATCCACAGAACAAGGGGGAGAGAAATCTGCACTCTTTAGACGTACACAGACAGTTTTGATTCTAATTGGATAGAACTAAAGTTTTCAGAAAGACTGAGCAATTACTAGTGGCATATGCTGCAGTATCACAAGGAAAGGCTATCTCAAAGCAGACTATTTCAAAGTGGATAGGCCACTGCATTAATTTCTGCTACTTAACACCATGGCAAGCCAGTGCCTAAGGGCATTAGGCCACATTCAACCAGAGCTGCAGCCACTTCAGCCTTTCTCAGGGGAGTAAAACCAAGGACATTTTAGAGGCTGCTACTTGAGTTCAGTGCACACCTTTACAAAGCACCATCATATACCACTCTACTCTAAATCCAGGGCAGGCTTTGCCACTGCAGTTCTGCAGGGCCTCATAGCCGCTCCTACTGCTGTCTAGTTCCAGCCTCCCAACCATAGCTTTGGGAATCTATCCAAATGTAATGACTGCAACAGTGAAACACGAACATAGTACAGTTGTGTACACTTAACATAAATGTAGATGTTAGTGTATTCGCTGTTATAGTCCAGGTTACTCACCCGCCATCCCCCTTTCTTCTGATGGATCCCATCTTTCCTTCTCTGATTTATACAACCTATGTGGTGTATTTGCTTATAGATGAAGATAGTTTATATTGGTGTGTGTGTGTGTGTGTGTAATGTGTATGTATAATGTGTGTGTATGTGTATGTATAATGTGTGTGTGTATGTGTATATACACATATATACACATTTATATACACACACATATATATATATATATATATATATATATATATATATATATATATATATATATATATATATACATGTATGCATATATATATATATATATATATATATACATGTATGCATATATATATATACATGTATGCATATATATATATATATATATATATACGTGTATGCACACACACATATATATATGCACACACACATATATATATGCACACACACATATATATATGCACACACACATATATATATGCACACACACATATATATATGCACACACACATATATACGTATATGCACACACACACATACGTATATGCACACACACACACATACGTATATGCACACACACACATACGTATATGCACACACACACACACACACACATATACGTATATGCACATATGTACATATGTACATATATGCACATATGTACATATATGCACACATACATATATGCACACGCGCGCACATGTGCACACGCGCGCACGTGTATATATATATATATATATAAAAAATATATAAATTTTGGCTACCCTTTTAGGGGGCACCTCATATCTGGGGCAAGCAAAACTAAAAATGACATCCGCCACATCCTTTATACCCCCGACGACCTGATGTTGGGGAAGGGACAACAGCAGCCAACGCAGGACCCGGGACATTGGAATTCAGGCCGACTGAGGGCGACCTGCCAGCAGGATTACCCAAATGTAATGACTGCAACAGTGAATACACTCTAACATCTACATTTATGGTAAGTGTACACAACTGTCCTTCACCTTTCCATCCTCTGCATTTATCCTTCACTCTATACCCTCCCCCTGGATCTTGGAGACTATTTCTCTGCTTGACTGGATATCGCAGAGAAAATAGATTACAAGAAGTACCTCTTCCTTGGATTACAATGTTTTCAGCCTCCAATGGAGAGAATAGACTGTGCCAGTGCCACCTTTAAGCCAGGTCATCCACAGCCAGAAGTGGGTAGGATACTTGGCTTTACGATGTCAGTCAAGATGCGAGACTCTTATGGTGCAGATCTTTTTGCTCATGACTGCAACACTGAACACACAAATATATAATTCTAATTTCATTCTACAATAAAACCATATAATTATAGAAGCATGTGTCCAAAGGCTGCATTACTGCAAGATTCTAGAAAACCCTTTGACACTACCGCTCTGACTTGTATCTGTTTTTTCTGCTCCTAAAGAAATCTGCCTCCTATTTGAAGTGCATGGAGAAGGGCGGGAGTAGTGATGGGTCCTACAGGAAAGAGCTGTACAAAGAAAGATCTGTCAAGAAGGATGCCCCCTCCAGAAGACTGCTTCTTTCTTATTTCTGAAGTGTCCTATCATTTATCAGGATACTGTTATATATTTGGAAGTGGAACACAGTTTTTGTGGCCAAGTTTTCCCTTTTGTTGCTGAAATTTTAGCGCTAAATGAAAATATTGAGAGACTTTAGAAGACTTTAGAACTATTTTCATCGTGGATATAGAAGCAAGTTCTGAGCCATTTGTTTTTATAGAACCAGAGACGGCAATTCAAAATGAAATATTTAGTGTATCTTATTAACATTGTGATCCCACATTGTTTGGCATTTATCAATGTAGACTGTTTAAGACTTGCCTAAAATCTCTAGTGAAATCAGTAATTTGCTTTAAGGTATTTTCTAGTAATAGCCCTGATAACCAAATGGTTCACATTTTTCCTAAACGGTGGATAAGAAATGTTGAAGTCTGCACGATGGCCAGCCCTTTGTTTTACTCTAGTCAGTCACCAGATCTCTACAGAAGATAGGATTCTCCAAAACCCTATGAGATGTTTTATATGGGGCAAGGTGGGGGAGAGTAGCGGTGTTGGGTTCTAGAATGTCTAGAGTCGTAGACTGATCCAGTTTTCAGAAATTTGACAAATGTCTGCTTGAGGGAGTGATGCTTTGGTATGATGGACTTTTAAGTACTTTTTATTGAGAACTCTCCAGACGCATGTCTTTGAAATCTAGATGTCTACATATGTCTATAGGTGTGTATAAACCAATAAGAATAGTTGAGATGGGTGTATAAAATACATTCAAGCCATTGCTTAAAACAAGTCCTCATAAAAAATCTAAAAAAAAAAAGATTCCATTTTATAAGTGCACTAAGCACATGCTGAGATGTACTTTGAAGTAAAATTACACACCCAGGCTTGTAAAACGTGAGCAGTGTGTATTCCAGTATTCTGCAACAAACCAAGTAGACACACACACACACACACACACACACACACACACACACACACACACACACTCTCTCTCACTGTACCGAGGGTAGGACACTACACTCTTCTGTGCCCCGTGAACTCCGAAATAATATCCAAAATGCAAGATGTAAAATTATACACACTTTAAAATGGAGTGTATTCCAGTATTGACATCCTGGATGTTCAGTCGAAATGCACATATCCCCTGCATACAATAGTGTGTGGGTTATAAGGTGAACAGGTACTGCAATATACCCAAAAAGTGTTTTTTTCAATTAAACTAAAATTGAGGTTGAATCTGTTACCACAGAATGACCTGGAAATCAAAATGATGAGAGAACTCGTTTTGAAAGGCACTTTATTCACCTTGATTTTGGCTTACTATGTAAGTAAGTACATATGCATTTACTTAAAAATGAAGACTAAACATATAGTGAGACAGAAATCCTTTGTCTATACCAGTTGCATTTATCACAACTTTTTGGCAGTTGGAATCCTTGGGAGATGTTCTTGCAGTTACAATGTGAAACAAAGCAGGGCCGTCTGTTAACGCACAAGCTTAAGTTTGAGAAGGCAGCTTGAAACAGTTGGACAGGTGAATTTAACTGTTTTTATTTGAAGGAAATGCCAGAAGGAAATATTGGAGACCTTCGTATTGTAGAAGGCACACACCCTGCTTGGATTTTGTTAAAAAAATAAAAAATGCTTTAGAATCAGTTCAACAGTGATTGCATATAGACGGTGCTTACTGTATTTCAGCAAACCTAAAAATTGCCCTGCTTTTTCATGGTATGAATAGGGCGATACTTGCTGGGAAAGTTATGTATAGTGGAACAGTGGCCTGTTGTATAGATCATGATTTTTCTGAAACCACACCAGGGTACAACTTGCAGCTGTGATTAGAATAGCATGCAAGAAATTAAACTGACCACCTGCTTGTTTGTGTTTCTCCCAAATGAATGCAGTTTACTAGTGTAAATATGGCAGTAGGAAATGTGAAAAATACCATGACTGCTAGAGCATAATGTCAAGGAAATAGATCCCATCAGTCCTTCATACAATCAGCAGATTTTGAAGCCCAAGATAAATGGAATGAGCTTTCCAGCTGAGATGTCAAGGTCTTTGCATGTTTAACGGCTTGATGGGCTTTACTCATCTACATGGCTAATTAAATGAAATTGTTAGGCTGTCTGCTAGCATATGTTAAACTGGATCATATTAAAAAATGGACTAAACATTCATTGTGAATAAACTGGGAAATTAAATATGCTGTCTGTACACCCTTAAGATGTGCTATCCACATCTATGGGGAAAGTTTTCTAAGTGTTGTACCCTACATAATTTATTTTTTTGTCTGAATAGGTCTTGTGATAAATGAGCGCACTTTGGCTATGGTTTCTCTTATGGTGGCTTGAACATTTTATTTTAAAACAAATCTTCCTCACCAGGCGATCACAATGATTGGAGAGCTTTTCTTTAGTTTAAGCTTTCCTGTTGACATTAAATATAACCACTGTTTTGTAGGGGTTACTTTGCTGGTCAAAATTACATTTTTCCTAAGTTAGCTTTTTAGAATTTATTTCCTCTAGGGAATATGCAATTTGCACTTGCAGTAATGTAATACATGTTTGACTAAACAAATACTGGAACCACTTTCACTACTTTTAGACATTTGTTAAAATGGTTCGACCTGATATGGGGCAGTATTAGGCACATGCTCACTATCAACATACACTTTTTAAGTAAGCACACTTAAGTTCCTACATCTCAAAGCACTTAAGTGCCCCCCCCCCCCGATCAAGTTGGGCTGTATGACAGTCTTGGTGTAAATTTGTCTGCCTATCCAATCAGAATTAGCCTTAAGCACCATGATCTGTAGTGAGAATGTATATCCAGCCTACAGTGAGTAAGGGAACAGTTGTGTAAAACTTAATGTAATGCTAGATCTCCTGTTTCCTATTGCAATATTCTTTACTCCGTGGGATATCCTGCCAAGGATAGGACACCTGGTCAGTATACCAAAGCCTTTACATCTGGGTGCTGTAAATCAGGTCTGTTGCATGTGCAAGGAGTATGGTACATGTAATGTATGAACACCTAATCCTCAGAACTGAAGTGCCCTGGGAGAACTAGAGCAACCCCAGAGGAAAGCAACTCCTACATCCAGAAAGGGAAGAAAAAAGTGGATAAAGACTCCTTGGCCAGAAGGTAAACAAAGTAATGGGGATAGGAGGGATGGACAGAATACTGCAATAGTGAGGACATGTACTTTTTTATGGTAAGATCTTGCACAACTGTACTATGTCCTTATGTTGCAGTATTTTTTTACTCCTGGAAGAGTACAAAAGTTGCTGTAAAGTATGGGATGATGAAGACAGAGAAGAGCCCTCCAAAACCCACGAAGGATGGCCCTGGCAAAACATGCCTTGGCCCTACAAATGACATCCAACTCGTAATGTTTGAAGTGTGTACAGAAGACCAAGTTGCAGCTTCCAAGATGGATCTGGTATCCAGACCCTTGACAAAAGTAGTGGAAGAGGCCAGTGTCTGGTAGAATGAGCACAGAGGAAATCTGCCTGCCATGAAAAGAATAGCAAAATGGCCTTAGAAATCCAGGAAAAGATGTTTGACCATTCCTGGTATGAAAAGAAAAAGCTGCTGAAGAGTTTGACATGTTTTGTTAAAATATCTGAGCTGCATATTTAAATCCAAGATGTGAACCTTCTCACTGTTTCTGTGGAAAAGGGGAGGAAAGCAACATAAATGGACTGATAGAGCACAAACCATACCAATTATTATGCCGAAGATGCTCAACTCCTATCCAAGTGACGCCTCAAGGTGCATTTGCAGTTGAGTCCTAGTGATACCTATAGGCATCAGATATTGCTTGTTCATATTTGCATAAATTCCAAAACTGTACAAGGTTTTAAAATGTTATTGTAAAGCTTACACAATGGCAAACTCAACTGCCTTAATAGTTGACCTCTGCCTAGTGCAGGTAAATGGATATTAACTTTTTATGATTTTAATTTATAGATCTACTTGTCACATTTTTCTAAATATCTCAACAATGAATTAACAGACAGAACTCTTTAGCCTCCTATCAAAGCTCTCAGATGAATAAGAGAGCATGTATGTAATGCAAATGGTTGCTGGTATAGTACATTTACAAAATATTACAAATGTAAGTTACTGTTTTTACTGTAACTTATCAAATTGTTTAAGACCTAGAACCTAAATTCTACTGCTATAAAAATAGTTTGTGCTGGTTTGCCATATATACTAACACCTATGGTTCCAGAGATAATGAACACTTGTTTGAAATGTGAAGACACAATTTGATTCTGTTAAAATGCTTAGGCTCTGCCCATTGGAAGTTAGTGCAAACTTCCTGAGCTCCACTGGCGGGAATGAGTTGACACCCTGTCCAAAGTAGAACCATGATGAGGGTTGAAGGAAAAAGCTTCCAAAAATGAAGTACAATGTAGATGAAACTGCAGGCTGAAAGGGAGACGGTCAATTTCTCAAGAACAAAATGAAAAGATTACTATGTAAAAGGAAGTGCTGAACTATTAATTTTGTGGTTATTTTTGAATTCAATTTAATTGTAACATCTTGTGTCTGACCATTTTACATAGACTCCACTTGGCCATTTTGAGCTCTGATTGCTGCTTTCCACTGCAAGACTTTTGTGACAAATCAACTCCCCAAACCAGAATTGAGCAGCTTGCACAAAGGACCATAGCCACCACTGCAGAAAGGGGGTCATGCTTCAGACGCCAAATAGAAAGTCTATTTTCTAGTCACATGATTTTCTAGCAGTGGGTCTTCTGGCCTCCTGCAAAACAAGAAGCACAAAGTGTAAATAGAAGGGCAGACAACTGAGGGTGAATCTTTGTTTACAGATCCATCCTGTGAGAACTTGTGATGGCCCCTGACCAGATGAAACAGAAGGGGGAGCCATTGCTGTCTGGGCCTAATGGGAGTTGCCAGCAAGATTTTGGGTGTCCCATATCTTGTGAAGGATCTTTGGGCTGTAGAGGAAACTGAAGGGTATGCATAAATAAATATTCCCTTCCAAAAATAGCATAGCATCCACTGTCCAAGTCAGAGGACTTGGCACTTGAGCAGAACTGGGGAAATTCTCTTCAGAGAAGAGGCAAAAAGATCTACCCGAGGATTACCCTGTTGATGTACAAGATCCAGAAATGCTAGCCTGTGAAGCATCCATTCATGAGGTTTTGTCCTGAACCTGCTCAGGAGCTGCCTCTAGTTTGTGCTCTGAAGGAAGACTACCTGAAGAACCAAGTAAAAGTTGTATTAAGTGAGAGTAGAGAAGAGAGGTAGGAAGAAAGGAAGAGTGGGAGATAGAGAAGAGAGGTAGGAAGAAAGGAAGAGTGTGGGAGATAGAGGAGAGGTAGGAAGAGTGGGAGATAGAGGAGAGGTAGGAAGAAAGTGAGGAGAGGGAAGTCTGGAGGGGTGGGGAGCATGAACACTCCCATTGAGATGAGAGATGGGAATGGAGTAGGGTCTTGAAAGGAAGAGTGGTTATTGGTGGTATGAATTTGTGGAGGAAGGGAATTCCAAAGTCTTGCTAGGGAGAAAGGTACCAGATATTTGGCTGGAGTACATTTAGGTTTGTATAGTTCAAACAGGCTCTGGTTGTGTTGGACCTGAGTAATATATTTGCTTGGTTCATTTTGAGTGTAGGAAAGAGAGGGGCAGAAAGAGGGCTTAAAGATGTTTATGTGCATAGGTAAGTTGGATGTAGGAGAGATGTTTGGCAGTTCGAGCCAATTTAGTATATGGAGGGTATTACAGTGGTGGGTGGAGGATCTGGTACCGGTGGAAAATTTAGCATTTTTGTTATAGCCGAAAGCTACACCATGCAAGAGGGAGGGAATAAGGAAAGGTGGTAGGCAGTACATGTCTGAGGGAGTAAGATGGTGGTTTTGAAGATAAAGCATGCTTAGTTTTTGATGGGTTTTCTTTGAAGAGGAATGTTGAATTTTAATTCAATAAGAACACAGAGAAGCTTTGTGTGGGGCATGATTTCATTAGGTGTATTGTTTTGACTGCTTATGAGGAAGGATTTCTGGTCAGTTGTGGTACATTTGGTAGGGGCGAATAACATGACTTTATTTTTGGAAGCAACTAGTGCTAGGTGGTTATTTAGCATCTAGTAGTCCTTTTGAAGAGAAGGCTTCTTGAGATAATGTCAAATGTTTGGGGAGGTATTCAGCTGAGCAGATAATAGAATCATCGGCATATTGGACAAGTTTGGCTTGGCTTTAGGAATACACTGGTGAAAGTAGTCAATGAACGTTAAATAGTAGAGGGCCTAATATAGAGCCTTGTGGCACACCTGTAGAGTGTTTAGGAAAGAGGATGTACATTTTTCCCACAGCTTATTGCCTGTCAGACAGGTAACTGGAGAACCAGTTAGTGGAGGTGGACAGATTAGGTGAGAGAGTTTAGACAAGAGCAGGGTATGAGACATAGTATCAAAAGCTTTTGATAAGTCAAGCAGGAGGGTAGATACGATATTAACTGGTGTCACATGCGGTATTAACATCAAGGAAAGAGGAGGGCTGTGGTTGTGCTGTGTCCAGGTCTACAACCAGGAGGAGGTTATCTAGCAGGTAAGGTAGTTATAGATGAATACAATTTTCTAGGATTTGAGAGAGAGAGGATGGCGATGGGATGGAAATTAGAGATGTTGATATTGTTACTCCTTTTGAAGGGGAGTGATGAAGGCTTTTTTCCAGAGTAGTGGTATATAGGATTCTTGTATTGAGCAGTTTATTAGGATGGTGATGGGGAAGGCTAGGCCATCAGCAGCAAGCTTGAGGAAGTTAGATGGAAGGTTATCAGGGGCATTTGAACATGGTTTCATTTTTTGTAGGAGTTTCTGTATGGTGTAGATAGAAATAGGTTTAAGATAAAAAGTGGGGGGTTGAGAAGTACTGGTGGTAGTGGAGGGTGTGTTGGGGGAGGTAGGAGTATGTAGAGATGGTGTATATTTGTAAAAGCTGTGATGAGTCTGGCTATTGACTTGGAGTTAAATTGGGTGGCTAAGGAGAGATCGGAGGCATTAGGATCTGGGCATGGGTTTTTTACTAGACTGGAGGAGATGAGATACTGTTCCAGAATTTTGTTTAGGGTTCATATTGATTATTTTGAAGTAAGAAAACCTAAGATTTCCAGTCAGCAGCTGTTTGATTTTGTTATGGAGATGCTTATCAGTCAGGGAGGAGTACATTTTGTATTTTGGTAATGTTTCCATGCTTTGTCCTGGAGGTGCATGAGGGCTATTGTCTGGTGATTTCAAGGGGAGACATTGTATTTAATTCTTTAGTTGTAGGGGGAGCAAAGCTGTTTAACAGGTTAGTGAATGTGGGATTAAAGTAACCGCATTATCCAAGGGAAGGGATTTTACTGGGTTCCAATTTTGTTTTAGAGTTGGAAAAGGTTTGTGGATTGAAGTTTTTCATGGAGTGAGTATAAATATAACTGATGTAGAGGGGAGGGAGAGTAATAGGGTAATGTGGGGAAGGTGGTCACGAAGTCTGGAAAGTACCACTGTCAGATAGTATGGGGGGAGAAACTATTATCCAGTCTAGAGTGGTACATGAGGAGCTGTGGGTCTAGTAGATGAATTATCTGGGAGAAGTTATATAGGTTTAGATTTTTGGAAGTTGTGGGTGTTTGGATGGTAGCCAATTAATGTTAACCCTGCCCAGAATTATGGATGTTCTTCATTCCACATTGCTGCAGTCCTAACTATTGGGTAGTCCGCTGTCCAGTCGGCCCGAATACCAAAGTATATGGCGTCGGTCAGGCGCTAGACTGGCGTCAATGCGTCAGAATACTAATCGCATGACCGACGTCATATCCTCAGTCTTTTTTGCCGCATGGTCCGATGCAGAAGCAATTTTGCGAGTGCAGGTTGGCGTTCTGAAAGTTTCTGAAGTCAGAGTTTCAGACCGAATCAAAGTTGGCTAAGTACCCGTTGAATATTTTTTTTCTTGCCTCAGTATTTAACGGATGTCAGAAAAAGTGAATAACTGTATTTCTTGTGGGAAACAGATACCTCATAGGGATTACCATACTTTGTGTATACCTTGTTTAGGGCCTGAGCACGACGTTGTTGGATGCCGCTCTTGTGCTAGATTTAACAAACGCACTATTAAGAGAAGGGTTAGACTGTGCCAGGTTAGTGTTTGGGAAGCGTTGTAATTATAAAATGCCGTTGGATGCTCCGGCGCTTGAACTAAAAATAAAAGATAAAGCAGCAAAGCCTAGGGTGGAGGAACCGACAGTCCCAGACGTCGGTTCTTTGGAAGGCTCAGTGGAGCCGGAGGTTTTGCCAGGTGTTTCTTTGGAGTCTCAAGGAAGCTTACCTTCATGTGCCAATAAGACTAAGTTGCAGGAAGTATCTGCGTTTTCGAGCTGGAAATTCTCATTATCAGTTCTCTGCATTGCCCTTTGGCTTATCTACTGCACCCAGAGTATTCACAAAGGTTCTGGCTCCAGTGATAGCTTACTTCAGGCTAAAAGGAATCCAAATCTATCCTTACTTGGACGACTGCCTGATTCTGGCTCAAGAAAAAGAAGATCTTCTACAGCATCTGGAATATGTCATAGCAGTGCTAAGATGCCTAGGGTATTCTGTGAACGAAATAAAGTCCAGTCTAGTACCCTCTCAAGACATGTGCTTTCTGGGTGTGAGACTGAATACAGCAGCCCAGATGGCCTTTTAACCCCGGACAAACAAAAGAATCTTTCCAGTTACTTCCATCATCTATCTCTTCAGTCCGGGCTGACTGCAAGGACAGTCCTGCAAGCCTTAGGGTTCATGGCATCTTGTATTCTGGTGCTTCCCAATGCCAAACTGCATATGAGGAAGCTACAATGGTATCTCAAAATCTGTGGACACAGCACTGCCAGGATTTGGACACTGTCATTCAAATAATACCTTGCATTCAAAAGGAATTTTTGTGGTGGGCTCAGGAATGTCACCTAAACAAGGGACTCTCTGTGACCCGGCCAGAGGCAAGTCAGATTCTAACGACAGATGCCTCAGATATTGCTTGGGAGCTCATCTAAATGGAAAGTGGATACAAGACAAGTGGCCTGCCAGACTACAGCATCTACATATCAACATGAAGAGATGTTAGCAGTTCAGTTTGCATTAATTGCTTTCAAGGAGTTACTTCTTCCAGGGCAGGTGTTGATTCTAACAGACAACACAACTGTCATGTGGTACATCAACAAACAAGGGGAACACATCCTTATGCATTGTGCAGACAAGCAATGATTTTATGGGAGACTGGGCTCAGTCTGCAACTAACTCTTCAGGCAAGGTTTCTGCCGGGAGCACAGAACTCCTTAGCAGATGTATTAAGCAGACAAATCATGGATCCCCACGAGTGGAAACTGGATCTTCATGTATTTCAAAATTGACAGTGTCATGGGAACTCAGACATAGATCTGTTAAACTTCTCCACTAAACCACCAGCTGCCAAAGTTTTGCACAAAGGGATTTCATCACACAGCTTGGAAAGTGGATGCTCTTTCTTTCAGTTGGAAAAATCTTCATGTGTATGCCTTTCCACCTCTGCCTCTTCTTCCAAAGGTGCTTCTAAAGGTCAGACAAGACAAGCCAAGGATGATTTTAATAGCTCCAGATTGGCCTCGGCAGCACTGGTACCCATTACTGCAGAGTCTGGTAAGGGAGCCTCCATGGCCTTTACCCTTGATTCCACACCTGTTGTCTCAGAGGGACGGTCATCTGCTCAATGTCAAGCTTCACTCTCTACATCTAACAGCCTGGCATATTCTGTTTTGAAAGACAGCAGGTCTCAGCTTCCTCAACAAGTTTTAAATGTGATTATGGAAGCCAGAAGACCTAGTACAAGGAAAGTGTGAGCAGAAATATGGAAGAGATTTTTGTTTTGGAGTGCAGCAAACAATTTGGAGATTACTGAGCCAAATTTGAGTGTGGCTCTTCAATATCTTACTGAGTTACTGGACAAAGGTTTGTCTTTCTCTTCCATTAAGATTCATGCTGCAGCAATTTCAGCTCACTATGATTGTGACCCACCATTGTTTTCATCCTTTGTTCAAGCAATTTCTTAGAGGGCAAAGAATATAAGACCCCCGTAGAGCTCCTACTCCTGCTTGGGATCTCAATTTTGTGTTGGAGAAACTTACTCTACAACCTTTTGAGCCTCGGCTACTGCTGAATTAAAATACTTGTCATGGAAGACTGCTTTTTGTTGGCCATTACTTCTGCAAGAAGGGTTTCTGAGTTGCAGGCCCTTATGGCAGTGGAGCCTTTTGATTTTCATAAGGATAGGGTATCTTTACATACGTAATCCTTCCTTTATGCCTAAGGTGGTTTCTAGTGTGGCTTTAAACCAAACTATTCATTTGCCTACCTTTTATGCAGATCCCCAAAATAAAGGGGAAAAGATTTTGCACACTTTAGATGTACACAGGCTATTGCGTTATTATTTGAGCAGGACTAAGGATTTTAGGCAGTCTCAGCAGTTGTTTGTTTCTTTTGCTTTGAGTTCAAAGGGCAAGCCTGTGTCAAAACAAACTATTTCTAGGTGGATTGGGTGTTGCATTGCATTTTGTTATTCCCATCATGGCAAGGAAATTCCAGCTGGGATTAGGCCTCATTCCACTAGGGCTACTGCCACTTCCACAGCATTTCTAAGGGGGGTGGCAACTAAGGATATTTTGGAGGCAGCTACTTGGAGTTCAGTGCATACTTTCTCTAAGCATTATCACCTTCCTCTCTACTCTAAGTCTAGGGCTGGTTTTGCCACAGCTATTTTGCAAGGCATGTTGTCAGTTCCTGCTTCCTTATGATTTGCCAGCCTCCCTTACCTCTGCTTTGGGATTCTACCCAATAGTTAGGACTGCAGCAATGTGGAATGAAGAACATAGTACAGTTTTGTACCTACCATAAATGTAGATGTTGAGGATCCACATTGCTGCAGTCAACCCTCCCTCCTTCCCTCTGTGTTTAGGGTGGTTGTGTAGGTGAGGTTATATTCTGCTAATTGTGTATATATTGTATATATATTTTCTGGTGCAGGTATTTTGGGAGTTTTTGGTTTTTGGCCTTATCTTTTCAGGGTCTTCTGACATCTGGGGCAAGAAAAGACTGAGGATATGACGTCGGTCATGCGCATTAGTACCCTGACGTACTGACGTCAGTCTAATGCGCCCTGACCGACGTCAGCCATATACTTTGGTATTCGGGCCGACTGGACAGTGGACTACCCAATAGTTAGGACTGCAGCAATGTGGATCCTCGAACATCTACATTTATGGTAGGTACAAAACTGTACTTTTCATTTTTTTAGAAAACCAAGAGAGGATGTCCTCCAGAATAAGGATGTTGCTGCTGGGAGGAATATATAGGCCATCAATACAAAAGTTTGTGTTTATCTTTAGGATGGCTAAGCATAGCTCAGTAGTATAAAATTGGGGTATGGCCTTAGTGTAGGGTGTCACGGATGAGGCAAAAAGAGCTACTGCACCACTTTTCTTGTGGGTTCTGTCGTTTATGATACTGTAGTTAGGTGTAATTTTGTGGTCAGTTATGGGGTTTTAACCATGTTTCAGAGAATGGCAGGGTGGTTGTGGAGGAGCCAGGTGTATAAGCTGGGGATTTTGTTGCATAAGCTTTGGGCATAGAGTATTGTAAAAAGGAGATTTAAGTGGGCAGGGATTGGGTAATAGGGGTGAGCTGGGTGATGGGGGGGTCCAGGGTTTGGATAGATATTGCCAGAGAGGAGAAGAGTGCTGAGTTGAAGTAGGTGGGAGAAATAGAATTGAGTGCTTAGTAATTTGGTTTGGGCAAGGAGGGAATTGAGGTTGGGAGTGATGGAAAGGGGGCTGAGAAGTGTTAACAGGAGTGAGTCACTTTGAAAATTTTGTTGAAATTGTATGGATAGGGAGAAATGAAGTATGTGTGGTGTGACTCATGCTGATGGTAAGAGGAGGTTGTACTGGAAATGATTTGTATTGGGCTAAGTTTTAGAATGTTTAACTGTTTTTCTGCTACTATTTGTGCCTAATCTCGGCAGACTGCCTATATCCACTGATGCAGTTTTCTGTTTGTATTTTTGCAAACATTCTGCCTTTGCTTAATATCTGCATTGCTACTACTACACTGTACTTGTGAAATATTGTATTTGCCTAAAATTAATGTGAATTGCTCAACCATTGGAATGCTTAATTAAGTTGTTCTCCTGGCATGTCCAATGCAAGTCTCTTACCTCTTCTAAGCTATGTTGGTCGTGCATAACTTTCTTTTCTCCAGTTCCCTAACAGCAACTCTGAAGCCAAACCAGCAGTGTCCTCCTAATCCAACAGCCAAGTGACTGGTTTCTTCCACCACAAATCTGGCATAGAACTACAATACTTTAACAACAGTGTCTGCAGTGGCAGTAACAGTTTCCTTGTTTGTTTTAGTTTTGGAGGATGTCTCTAGAGCACCTCTGCCACCTCTATCCCCTAGATTTCCTGTTTTTCTCTGTAGCCAACAGCAAAGCTTCTAAACTTTAATTTTTAAACATTGACAGCTATATAGCTTATTTCATAATTTGTCAATTTGGCATCAGAAACTTGCTTTTCTGTAGCATAACTGCAGTGGTGTGTTTTCCTCTCACTCAAACTGTCCCTTACTAAAATTCAGTGCAGTAGAGAGAGCTTATCTTGTTCTGTAGTCTGTATCTGCAGTTTAAACTACACAGTATATTTACTTAGTCCATTTTAGTTTCCCATTTACTTTCCTTATCGGTGCAATCCTGAGCTAAAGTGTGGCAAAACAATATCAAATAAACTGCTTTCTGAAGATGTTGTTTTTGTGGAATTGATCATATCAGGGTGGGTGAAACCCTCTCTGTTCTTCCTCCACTTCACTCTGGGCTCACTCTGCTCCCCTACCCCCATTCCCACCCACCCCTCTTTCACTACATTTGCACTTATTATAGCTCCTCTCCTTCCTAACAGCCTATAGCCTAGTATTGACCTTTGCCACAATTACATACTTCTAATGGACATCCATTGTCAAATTTACTGATGGTATTACTTTATAGTTGTCTTGCTCCCTCCTTTACACAGTCCATTTCATTATCAGTTACTATATCTTTGTACCTCCACACCTCAGTTTCTCATACAAGCCATCAGTGTTCTAACAATCCTCGCCATCTTACTCAATCCATAATGCATCCTACCACACCATTCTAAATTTACCTTATGATAAATCTCCCACCCTATCTACTCCACCACATATCAACACTAGCAGTTTCTCTAACATCCCATCTTTATCTCCTATAATCTCTTCCTAAAAACTTGAAACTCCTCGCTGTTAATGCAAAACCTAAACTCGTACCATTTGCCTTTCATACACCTCCCTTACAATTCTTGTAACATCAAATGCTTTTATTATACCTTTCATTCCTCTGTCCAATATACATCCTAACCCAGGGCCTATCAACACAAATTCACCTTTTCCACCCCTCTATGTCTCAAGCCGTTACTACCATTAACATGCACAGCATTTGCAACAAAATCACAATTTCAAACCTGGCTTTTCTCACCTCTCCCCTGATATCACTGCAGTCACTGAAGCCTGGTTAAAACCTCATAACCATTTAAATATGGTCACTTCACCTCAATACCAGACTTCACCATCAAACCAATACCCACCTCCCTAATCCTAAAACTACTCTGAAACCATGCTCCCCCTCCACAGATGGCCTCCCATCAGAACATCTTAAACTCTGAGGCTATAGTGTACCCCATTAGCATTCTAATTAACTGCTCCATCTGAGTCATATGTTCCACAACTTTAGAAAAACTTTGTAATAACTCCTTTGCATAAAGGGAGCAGTCTGAATGAACTATTGGGCCATCTCAATACTTTCACCCCTATCAAATTTTAGAAAAATGTGTACATAATTACTAAAACATCTGACAATAACCACTTTGCCCCCACACATGGCTTTCTCCCTGGACATGGCACCACCACAGCATTACTTTTTGTACCAGTAGTGGTGGTGCTGCGGTAGCATTGTTGCCTCACAGTAAGATGTTGTCCTGTTCGATTCTCAGAGCGTCTTCTGTGTGGAAACGTGTGTGAATGGGTGTACCTTCGTTGAAGGTTGTGCGTCAGGGCCGGCAACTCTGCATGTAAAAATCTACTGCCAATCATTAGCAGACAGGAGTTCTGCTGTGGCGACCCCTAACCGAGAAAAGCTGAAAGACACAACAACCATACATAAAGCTCATGACCTCTTGTTCACCTCTTATCTTATTGGTGCGCTCTAAGGATTTTGATAGTTTCACATCCAAAGCTTTTATAACAACTTCAATCTATTTGTTGTTCTCCAGGTACTCACATGGATGCTCATGTTTCACTGTTGCAGTCAACACACTTGGGTTATCTGCCTGCAGGTAGCCCTCAGTCGGCCCAAATACCAGAGTCTTGGGATTTCTGCATCAGATGCTGTCACCTCTTCCATGACGTCAGATCATCAGGGGTATAAAACATGCAGCTGACACTATTACATCAGCTTTTCTTGCCGTGTGGGAGCCTGAAGCAGCAGTTCGCAAGTGCCGATCAGCCGCTACCTAATGAGTTTAAGACCTGAAGTAGTCTTCTAAAGATAAGTATCCTGTTGGGGATCCTTTTTCTTGCTCTAACAGATGTCAGAAAAAGTTAACAAATGTCTTGCCTGTGAAAAGCAAATACCTCTGAGATGTTCATTCTTACTGCATCATCTGTTTAAGCTCAGACCATGATGTTCCTCGCTGTAGGTTTTGTGCCTTGTTCAACACCTGAACTATTCGTCGTTGGGCTATTTTTGGCACGAAATTCTTTCTTTCTCTGTTTTCCAAAATGACTTCCATAAGCCATCGGACTGCTGATCTTCCAAAAAACATAAGGATAAAGACAGACCGCATAGATCCAAAACTGCCGACTATGCTTCCGTTCAGCTAGTCACCAGTTCGCCGGTACTCAGTGAGGCGCTTTTGCAGCACCTGATACCCACTTGTACAGATTCGCAGGCCTTGGCTGAGACACATTCAGAGTCCGGTTTGCTGTGAGTTGCTGCTTCTATGGAACCTGCAAATGTCTCTACCTTGGATGGGTCTGGAGCCGCTGTGCAGGCACCGGCTTCTGAGGGTGCATTCAGACCTTCCAATGTTCACATTAAACAGACTGTTTCATTTTTGACTAAAAATAGAGTTTTGCAGGCCCAGAGTTTGCACTACGCCTAGAAAACCGATGACCAAAGCACATGCTCCAGCTCCCTTGCCACAGAAACAAATGCTTAGAATGGCTGAAGACCTTATAATTTTAATTAGGGGAAGCCAGCCTTCCCCCTCTAAAAGACAAAGAATTTTCCTTCTGATTCTACAGACCATCAGTCCAATGACTCTGACCGCTCTGATTACCAGGACATACTCTTATCTACCTATGAGGATTCAGATGCAGAAGATTCCAGTCCCTCTGCCTCCCCTCTAAAGACACTTCTTTTCGTGAAACCTTGCATACTTTAAGAGCATTTCCACTGGGAATGCCAGGACTACCCGCAGTCCAAAAAGACTCAGAATTTTTAGACTTCCCCCAGCACAGGCCTCTAGCTATACCCCCAGTCCTGGACATTGTAGATGATGTCTTCATGGAATCCAGTTTTACTCCTGATACTTTACCACCAGCTCCTGGAAAGCCTGGCAGGTACTACAGAGTACCTGACTCTCTCAAATTTCTGCTTAAGAATCCCACTGTGGATCCAGAGACTATTTCGCAAGGACCTAAAGGCATTAAGGCTACTACAGCCAAAAGCCTACCCCTTTGGACAGCGATTCTAAAGCTTTAGACAGATGGGGTACGAAGGTATATACTGCAACTGTTACCATCAGGGCTTTGAATTGCCAGTTTCACATGTTGAAGTACCAGCAGCATATTATAGAACTAATTAAACAAAAAAAAAGTTATTGCTACCAGATTGTACAGAAAATTGCAACAGCTAATTCATTATGCAAACCAAGTTAGTAAACATACTTTGCAGTGTGGTTTTAGAAGCATCTTGCAGGGCTGCTGTCTGGGTCTGAGAAGGCATGCTTGGCTGAAGGAGCAAATCTTGTCAGACCACGTCAAAGCAAAATGACCAGATGCTCCTAAACCAAGAAAAATTGTTTGGCACAAAAGCAGAAGTTCTTATAAAGATGGAGAAAAAGCTAAATCTATGCAGACTGTTTATAAAGATTTTTTACAGGTGCAGCCACCTAGATTCAGTAGGCATTGGCCGCCTAAAAACTGGTCCTTTCCAGTCCCTCCCAGGCATTCAGTCCAAACCCAGGGGCAACAGGCCACCAAGACTACAGTCTCAAGGTATGTAGAGATCTAAACAATGGAGTGCACCCTCTAAAACAGGGAGTGGTAAGCCACCCCTTATGGAAAAAGTTCACAATTACTTTGTCTAGCTTCCTTCCCAGCAAAGCCCAAGTACTTGCACTCCTAGGAGGAAAACTTGCCCTGCATGCACAAAACTGTATGTCCATTACCCAGGACTGGTGGGTCCTAAACATTGTATCCCAGGGATTCAGATTCTACTTCCACTCACTGCCAACCCCAAGCGGGTTGCCAGACCTTCCTCCAAACCAGTGAGCAGAGGCTCAAAAGCAAGTACTTTCTCTTCTCAGTATCGGGGCTATTCAACCTGTGCCTGTAGAGCAAAGGGGACAGGGTTTCTACTCCAGACTATTCTTGGTGCCCAGAAAGGAGGATTCTTGTGCCCTATCCTAGATCTGTCAATTCTCAACACCTTCCTGATGGTCCCAAAATTTAAAATGTTGACTCTACAACGGCTTCTTCCTATGCTAGCCAAGGACACCTGGCTAGTCACCCTAGACTTCAAAGAAGCTTATCTGCACATCCCCATAAGGGAACCTTGCAGGAAATATCTACGTTTCAAGGCAGGCTCTATGCACTAGCAGTTCTCTGCACTTCCCTTTAGCTTATCTACTGCGCCCAGGGTTTTTACAAAGTGCCTGGCTCCAGCCATTGCATACCGCAGGCAAAGAAATATTCAATTTTACCCATACTTGGATGATTGCCTAATTCAGGCAGACAGTCTGGAATTCCTACTTCTGCACCTGGCATTTGTAAAGAGACTTCAAACGTCTCTGGGGTACAACATCAATGAAAATAAATCATAACTGGTGCCCAACCAAGAGTGTGTTCTGGGAGCAAGCTTAAACACAACTTCCCAGGTGGCATTCCTCACTCCTGAAAAACTTATTTGACAAACTACTTCAAACTAATGGCCACCAAAACCCAGCCATCTGCAAGAAAAATACTGCAAGATCTAGGGTTCATGGCCTCATGCATTCTACTAATTCCATATGCAAGACTGCATATAAGGAAACTTCAATGGTACTTAAAAAGTCTCTAGTGTCAACATTCTCAGGACCTGGAAACACAGATTCCTGTCATTCCCTGTTTAAGGGCAGAGTTCCTTTGGTGTGGGTAGAGGCAACCACAAGGGACTTCCTTTAACTCTACCCCTCTCCGCCCAAACCCTGACAACAGATGCATCAGACTACGTGTGGGGGCTCGCTTGGCAGGCAAATGCATTCAAGGCAAATGGAGCCCAGAACAAATTCCCCTGCATATCAATCAAAAAGAAATGTTAGCTGTACAGAATGCACTGACAGCCTTCGAATACCTTATTCCAGGACAACTCCTGATAAAGACGGACAACACCACAATTATGTGGTACATAAGCAAGCATGGGGGAACTCATTCCTTACCCTCTCTACAGGTTAGCCATGGCCCTGTGGAACACAGCCCTGTGCAACTAAGTGCACCTGCAAGTTCAATTCCTGCCAGGCAAACAGCAGACTAAGTAGAAATCTACTGGACCCACATGAGTGGAAGCTGGAACCCAACTCATTCAAACTTCTAATTCGCAGGTGGGGGACTCCAGAGGTGGACCTCTGCCTCCCCTCAAACCATCAATTGAGCAAATTTTGCACCAGAAATCCTGATAGCCAAGCATGGAAAGTGGATGCTTTATCCTTTACATGAGAACCACAATTTATACCTTCCCCCACCCCTCCTCTCAAAAGTACTATTCAAGATCAAGCAGGACAGGTCAAGGACGACCCTTATTGTCCCAGGCTGGCCATGCCAGTACTGGTACCCACTCCTACGCAGTCTGGCAGCTTTGCCACCCTGGCACCTACATCAGACCCCCTCCCTGCTGTCCCAGCAGGAGGGACAGATTTTGCATCCACAGCTGCAAACCCTGAACCTTGCAGCCTGGCCTATCCCCTGAATACACCACCAGCAACCCTCTGCAAACAAGGTGCTGGATGTAATCATTGAGACCAGAAGGCCTAGTACTAGTAAATCCTATTCAGAAAAGTGGAAAAGATATTGTTCTTGGAGCCAGTCTCGAGGAAAGGACACAGCTGTGCCATCCTTGCCTCAAATCCTAGATTACCTAGCAGAGCTACTCCACAAAGGCCTGTCTTTCTCGCCAATTAAAATTCATGCCTCTGCCATCTCGGCTCACAATACTGAGCCATCTCTATTTTCTCACCCTCTCATCGAACAGTTCCTGAGAGGAGCTAACAATTTAAGGCCACCCCCCCTACCTGGGATCTTCTCTTTGTACTAGAGAAGCTCATGCCCCCCCCCCCCTTTTGAGCCTGCTGCTACAGCAGAGTTAACATTCCTCTCTTGGAAAGCCTTACTTCTGGCCATCACTTCAGCAAGAAGAGTGTCCTAGTTACAGGCAGTAATGGCTGTGGAACCCTTCATTATTTTCCATGCGGACAGGGTTTCCCTCAGGACTAACCCATCATTTATGCCCAAGGTGGTATCCAGTGTGGTTTTAACCATTCCATCCATTTATCAACCTTTTTTCCTAATCCTCAGAATAAAGAGGAAAGGATTCTGCACTCCTTGGATGTGCACAAACAGCTCAGGTTCTACCTTGACAGGACTAAACCTTTCAAAACATCTGACCAGCTGCTAGTCAGCTTTGCTATAGGGGCAGAGGGCAAGGCCAATTCAAAGCAAACCATTTCCAAATGGATAGCACACTGCACCCATTTCTGCTACAAACACCATGGAAAAACCTACCCCAGAGGGTATCCGAACTCATTCCACTAGGGCTACCTCAACCTCTGTAGCATTCCTCAGGGGAGTCCCTGCCAGGGACATCCTAGATGCTGCAACCTGGAGTCCTGTACACACCTTCAAGCATTACCACTTGCCTGTTTTTTCTAAATCCAGAGCTGAATTTTCCACAGCAGTCTTACAGGGCCTATTAGCCAGCTCCAATACTACTTGACTGCCTCCACCCTTCCCTTCCTCAGCTTTGGGAATCAACCCAAGTGTAATGACTGCAACAGTGAAACACGGGCATAGTACAGTTGTGTACACTTGTAGATGTTCAAGTGTAGTCACTGTTGCAGTCCTGGTTACCCTCCCTCCAGACCCCTCTCTTTTCAATTCTTTCCACCCATCTTCTTTTTGGCCATGTCTTATGGCAATGGTATTTACTTTTTACTGGACGTATTCCACACCATGTAATTGTTTCCTATTTTTGGGGCTCCTGACATCTGGGGCAAGAAAAACTGATGTAATGGCATTGGCTGCATGTTTTATACCCCTGACTATCTGTCCTCATGGAAGAGGTGACAGCATCCAATGCAGAAATCCCAAGACTCTGGTATTTGGGCCGACTGAGGGCTACCTGCAGGCAGATAACCCAAGTGTGATGACTTCAACGGTGAATACACTCTAATATCTACATTTATGATAAGTGTACACAACTGTACTTTCTCCCAACTATTTAAACAATAGGAAAAATCTGTGGCTCAGTATGCAGTTTGAATACCTACCCTACAACACAGTAGTTCCCCCCAGGAATCCATACTTGGGTTCTGCCTTAATATTTTTATCAACCTCCATACAGATACCCAACAAAGTACACTTGTCCAATATGCTGACTATTCTATAATCTCCTCTTCATAACCTTACAGAACTCCAAAAAAAAAAATCTAAGCTCCTCTCTACAGCTAAAGAGACAATTGTAGACTTCAAGGTACTTTCTCAAAATACTCTAATCAAAATAGTGTGCTAAACTACTAGGCATTATGGTAGATGACAAACTCTTCTTTGCACAACACATTTTCAGTACTATAAAAGACTCGCATCAAGCTTGGTAAACTTTATAGATGTAAACTGTATTTGGACAAGCCCACTAGGATAAAAATTGCAAATAGTATGCTACTTCTGTTCTTTATGGTAGCCAACTTTTCACCAACCTACACACTTGTGAACAAACTAGTCATGCTACTGTAAAATAGCAAGATTTGCATCTAAAATGCTTAATCATGCACACCATTGCCTGACCATAAATGAACTCAGTTGGTTTGAATTTCCCCAATACCTAAATCTGACCCAACTAGCTCTCGCCCATAAATTTACAACCCAGAGAATTGCCCCACTCTGCAAATTATAATTCAAACATACTCTCCAGTCTGGAATCTACATTCTACTAACAGATTCTATGTATAACCAACCCAACAAACTATCTGGACAAAGCCTTTATTCCTACTCTATTGCCAAATTATGGAATGCTCTGCCTTCCTCACTCAACTGGACACTCAAACTCTCTAAATCTGATCGTAAAACTCACCATCTCAGCAATCATATCTGCCCTTGCAACCTCCTGGTTAAACCAGCTTTAATAGCAGCTGTCACTCTCCTAGTGCTTTACTAGTCTTTCACTCATTTTTAGCTACTACTCTTTCACACTTCCTGTAACAGACCTCTTGCTATAGTTTTGTTATAGTTTCCTATACATTTTCTACAGTTGTGCAGAACAGAATTCAATGTGGACCTCCAGTTTAGTCTTTTTTTTGTACACTAGCTCTTTAAATATAGCCTGTCTACAAATGTACTTATTTTTGTTTTTTGTATTTGCAACTTGTATTTCTTTGTATAACATTACAGATGTATGTATTTTATCTCTGGATTTTTTTTCTCCCTGGGCTGCACTGAAAATGGGTTCCCAACACAGTGGACTTTCCCAGTCAAATATCAAATTATCCATAGAACGTTCAGTAATGGAACTGACCTGAACAGCTTGCAGACCAAATTCAAACGTAGCTTTCAGACTGGCTGCAGAGAATTTCTGAGGATATGGCACTTGTCCATCATAGATGTACCTTACACCTTGGCATGTAGGACATTCAGAAGATGTTAAGTCTTTAGTACATTGGCCGTATGTTTGGCTATCCTCTGCAGGATGTCCCTGGGAGTAAAAAAATACTACAACAGTGATAAGGAAGGACATCCTCTCTCCATAGACTTGTTTTACTTTTGGTGTGCAGTACGGACGTTTGCAGAGCCACTTCATTCTTCTGCATTTTTGAGTGCAGAAGGCTATGGGTTCTATTCCCACACTGGGTAGATTGATTGCTGACACTGCGGTACAGCATAAGGAGTGCTACCCAAGTGCCCCATCCTTTGGAATGTTAAACCCAGGCCCCATCTGCCTGAGTTGGTTGTACCTCACGGTTTAAAAGATCCCATGACACACAAGAGTAGGGGAAATTCCCAGGTTCCCTGGCCACATTTCATCCAGTATAAATACTACTGCCTTTAAGATCCCACTTTCTAATGAGACTAGTACTGTCAAAGGATAAAATGACCTACCCCTACATATATATTATCCAGGCTGGGAAAGTGGCATATAGATGCAAGTCAAACTTAATTAAGTCGGTAACTTTTCACCAACTATGTTATAAGATTTTGTTGCTGCCTGGTAGTGACGGGGGATAGAAGGGAGCTATGGGGTGCAGCGGTATGTCCACTTCTACATTACTGTGTTGATGCTAATTGAGTACAATTACAAATGAGTGCATCTTTGATTCACTGGACTGGTTCAGAGATTTTGAAAAGGAGATGCCCAAGGCACAGTGTGGTTATGCTTTGTGTAATCTAAGCTATAAAACTTCTCTTTTCATTTAATATGCTATTTAACATGTGTGGACTTAGGAGATGCATTCTATAGGTGATTTCTGTAGGTAGATGATGGCTGTGCCATTATGTTTTCACTGAAGTTTAATTTGGGAATACATGTATTTTCTGTTTGGCCAATTATTTATTCAAAAATGTATATAGTTTGCTCTGATGCAAAAATTGTGCAATATTAATCTGTACCAGGGAATGGCTCACTTGTGACCTATGATATAGCATATATGGGAGGAAAGTACATTTTCTGATTTTCATGCTGTGTGCTTGTCTTGAAGTATTTCAGGAATATCAGAACTTAGCTGGCAAAAGCATTGAGGACAGTCTGAAAAGAGAGACCTCGGGCACGCTGGAAGATGTTCTGTTGGCTATAGGTAAGAATAACAAAAATATCCCATTTAAAGTCTTGGATGTGTCTTTGTCTTTCGTTACTGTTTAATGTAATACTAATCCATCACTCTTGGATTCTAGTGGCATGTATAAGGGATCCACCTACGTATTTTGCTGAGCAGTTGTACTGTGCAATGAAGGTAGGTCATTTTTTTTTGTCATATCCAGATGAATTAATGAAGTGATAAATATTTGGTCTAGTTATCCAAATTATCAAGTAGCTTGAAGTTTGTGTGAAATCTGAAGTTTAACATTTCTTTGAAGAGGCTGATTTGATGGATCTCAAGGGAAAAGCATGAAATTGGTTTTACAACAGTTATTTTAGAATTGGCCACACTTCATTTACCTTTTTTTTAGGTTGAAAGGGACTGTCTTACATAAATGAATAGCCGCACAAAACTGAACTGTTTTCTCTGATCTGAAAGAGCTACTTAAGAACATTGTGGGTCCATTTTTAACCCAGTTTTGTGGATCCGTACCAATGGGAGATGTTCTGTAAAGTGGAAGGAGGAACAGGAATTACAGCTGTTTGAAGGTTTGCATGGTACTGAACTGCAGACTATAAAAGTAAGTTCTCTCCTGGGATAATTGAGAGAAGCTCCAAGGCTGTTGCAGTCTTTTTGCAGCCAATTTTCTGTGGAGCAGGATTCTACAAATTAGACAATTTGGACTGATAACTAGGCAGACATAATCCATGCAGACATCAGGAAAGCACTTAACTGCATGCATTAAAGTTGGATCCACAAGAAGCGGGTAATGGGGACGATCAAAGCGTCAGTGGGATGACCACTTGGGGTTCCTGAATGGCACAACGCTGCATATAAAATACTATTCTGTGAGGATATGAAGTGGGGATGGAAATGAGTTATTGGTGCTCAGGTTGTAAGAGGACTTGCAAATATCAGCAAACCTTTCCAAAGTTTTATGGGCCGTCATCGTAGTTCTGTGTGACAGAGCCTATGTGCAATGCTGGAGAGTCCCAGGTTCAAATAGGTGCTCCACTGGTTGCATGTAGACCACTGGGAAGGCAGAGAATGATTTACTATCTATGAAGGATATGAAGATGCTGCACTGTGAGTTACTCGCATAGAACAGACTACCAGACTTAAGGAATCCCATGATAGTGCGGCACATCAATACATAATGCAAATATGCATGTGCGACATTGCATAGCTAAAGCCCAACATGAGAACCGCATGCCTTGGCTTAAACATCTGAGGGGTGGGAACATAGGTGTACAGAAGAACCCCCCCCCACTACCACCACCACCAGTTATGTCTGACTTTCACCTGCCCTTCCTGGAACTACCATAACTGCTAATAGTATGCCACTTACATGGACAGGGAGCTGTTGTAAATTGTCTCATCTAAGGATAACCGTAAATCTCTAACTGTCAGGAGCCTTTGAAACTATCCCCAGCACAGTGGTGAGTTGATATCAAATGGTGCCACCCACTTTGACGCAAAGAATATTGCAAATATATTATTATGCAAGTTTAGTTCTGGCTTTCTCCCCTCTGTCACATCCAGGACTTCTCTCCACATCATTTGGCAAAAATGCTAGATCTCTGGGTCCAGCTAATATACTATGCTGTCTCATTAATATGAAGCACTGCTTTAAACTCCATATAAACTCATTTTAACTTCAACCTCTCAACTGTCTACTTCTGATGCTCGGAAAGGCACTACAGCGGTCCCCCTCCACAAGGTTTTCCAAATCACTGGCCTTGAGAGTATAGACTTGATCAGTCTAATTAGCTTCATTTGTAAGAGGATCATGGAATTCAGGAGCAAGGAGATTGGCAGCTTAGTCTGTCAACCCCACACAATCTGATTTTCTGGGGCAGATCCTGCCTCCTTAATGTACTTAGAGTCGCAAAGGAATCTGAAGGCAAATGGATATAAACCACCTACGTAGACCTAGTAAGGGCTTTCAACACACTCCCACACTCTGGCATTATTCAGAAATTGGCAAAGCTAAATATAAACTGAAACACAACTTATGAGATAGCAAACTGGTTCAGAGCCTAGTCAGTCAGGTTGGTGGCACCTTTACCTAAAATTGTCACCAGTGGTGTCCTGTAAGGATTGTGTTATGGGTCTGGTGTAGTTCAGCATATACTTCACTGATGTCCAAGCTGACTAACCTAGGTGGCAAGGTTGGGATTCTAAAAGGGCTACTGCCACTATGGGGCCCAACAGGTTGAAAATTACCGGTGGATATCCAAACGGGCCCTTCAAAGTGATTCTACTTGGTCAAAAGAATCACAGCAGTGAGCAGCGTCAACAGCTTTGCCAAATAAGAGGCGTTTTAGGGGAGCAGCTGATGCTAGTTTGTCATCTGATCTCCCCTGAAAGGCATATGGTAAGAGATTTACACAAGTGGTCTAGTATGACTGTTTGTGTGACCATGGCCAAAATGCCACACACAATGGGAGACGTTGCCGCAGGTAAAATCTGGGAGTCTAGCAGAGAGGTGCTTGTCTGATCTCTCTGTGGATATCTGGTATGAGTGTTCTGGTGTCTGCCTGCCTTGGGGGGCATAATAGATGTTAGATGGGGGACAAGTATAGTAGGGGTGTGTGCAACTGTCTGAATGCGATCAAATTATGGAATCTGTCATGAGTGGTGAGTCTGTGTCTGGCAGTTTTTTAAAGCCAGAAATGGAAAAATGACCAAACCAGGAACAATTTTTGTTTAATGTACTATTAAAGTTAATGGAATAGGTAACATTTACTGCACAGTGAGTATGAAACTAATCTGAAGTAAGTGAAGGGTAAAAATAAGCAAAATTAGGGACAGTTAAGTGGGGGGTGCAAATGAGAGATTAAATGGGGGGTGCAAATGAAAGATTAAACGGGGGGGGGGGCTAAGTGTCTGTTGGGATATCTGAAGTGTTTGTTTTAAAAGTGTGCATATATATGGGGGATACCTGTCCTTGGGAGATGTATGAGCTATTAATTTTGCCTTTAACCAGGATACTCCACCTGGGAAGAATCTTTTTCAGTGGAGACCCAGAGGAAAGCTCCACAAAATAATCCTAGAAAGTTACACTCTTGACATTAATTTTAGTCATTTTCCTGATCTGGGAAATGGTACAAGGTACCCAAGATAAATTAAATAAGTCTGCATTATCAAAGTAATGCAACTGAATACAGTGCTGCAACAAAAACTCAGGATAATTACTTGAACGGATTTAAGCAGAAAAGTGGTAGAAGATTGACATAGAAGCTTAACTTGGCATAAAGCTAGAAGCCAAGAGTCCAACTGGTATTTATTTGCCACTTGAAGAGTTTGAGGTTCTTGACCTTTACTACAAGTGGATGGAGATCCACTTTTTGGAAACGCAGGTGGAACGTAGGGAGATTTCTGCACTGCACTCTTGATTATTTTAAGTAGTTTCAGTTGATTCAAGACTCCTTGTAGGTTACTAAATTTGACATTTGTTCTGGCTTGTGATTGTATAATGCTGGGAAGTTATTTCCTTTAAGGAGTTAAGGCACATGGTGCTTTCACCCATCCCAGCTGTAAGTATAAGCCATGTGACTTGTAAATCGTATTTGCTGTGAGTCCTGTAATGCTAGAATAAACTAGGTTGAATTAGTCTGGTCAAGACTGAGTACAGGAGCAGAGTAGAGAAGTGTAGACAAAAAATGTAAAGCTTTTCCAAAGCGTATTAATAGGGCAAGATTTAACACCAACATGTACCTAGTGTTTTTTGATTTAACTGCTGTGATATGGTGAAAGAAATGTTATGAGTTCAATAATTACACAAGGACAGTTAGTACGGGTTGAGTATAATTTTAGTGAATTAAATTGTACTGAAGAGGATTTTTTGGTCAGAAAATTGGGTGTGAATATGAGGCTGGACTTTCTGGTTGCGGAGCAGTTGATTTGAACAAATGTCATTTGAAGAGGGAGTGATGCTTGAATAAGCTTTTGAAGCTTATCTAGACTTTTGCATAGCACACAAGTGTGGAGTCCTCTGCATATTGATTAATGGTAACTTGTGGAGATAATTTATAAATGTTACAACTGGACCCAGGGATGGCACAGTGATGACCCAGGGATGGCACAGTGATGACCCAGGGATGGCACGGTGATGACCCAGGGATGGCACAGTGATGACCCAGGGATGGCACAGTGATGGAGGTCTGTTAAAACTGATGGAGATGGCACTTGGCCATTTCTGTGATTGTATACTGCCAGAGAGGTAACTGTCAAACCCAAGTGACTGAGTAAAGGTGTTGTCCTAAGGGAGCTAAACTTTTCAAAAGCCTTTTATCAAGTCAAATAGCTAACAGTTGCTGGCATTTTTGTTAAACATGGTGAAGCTGAGAGGAGCTGTGGCAGGGAACAGGACATTCAGTGAACTAGAGTAATTGGGTTTGAATGCACTTTTGCAGAGTTGTTGGTAGACTTAAATCCATCTATAGATGGTCATTCCATTATGTAAAGGTATAACAGAGGATGCCTTCCTACAGGGAGCAGAATCTGTGCCTATCTAAGGAAGGACATTGTGCAAGAAATACAAAAAGATTGAGACAAAGTTGAAATGCACACACTATCAAAACCTTTAAATGCAAATTTGTTATTCATGCAAATTTGTTCATTCATGCAACAGATCCGTGAAAACTTTTATCTAGACAACCTTGGGCCATTTGGGAAAGGGACTGAAGTGCAAAAATATAAAGAACAAAACGTACAGATTTTTGAAAGATGTTAAATATGGACATGAGGAAATAGATATTTGATATGGTATGATACAAAGGAGAACCAAACTAATCCAATACAAAAAAGCTCCAACGATATTTGGAGAAATACAGGCAAAGGCACCCAGATACAGAGAAGTTAACAATACAAAAAATAAGAAAACAAAGGGAGAAAGAACAGAAGATTATAAAGGGGAAAGTAGAACAGAAGATTATAGTAGTAAACAAAAGCTGAAGTTATGAAGTACCTGTGAAGTGAGGGATTTAGTATAGAATGTCGAACAGGTTGTCACAGCATTATGGAACTAAGCAAGGAGAAATGGACGGAGCAGGAAACATTTGAAGAAATATGGACATGAGAAAGAATTAATATGGTGTAATATGTATGCAAAGAAGAAAGCAAAATCGATGCAAAAAAGCAGAACTAAAGATATTTGAAGAGAAATACAGGGAAAGGCATCCAGATATGGAAAATGTCAAAACAAAAAATAAGGGGGAAAGTCTAAAAGGACTAGCAGTGGAGAAGTTAAATAGAAACTAACGTTCTAGATTACCTGTGACGTGAAAGATGTGGTGCAGAAAATCCAATTCAGGATTGGAATGAGAGGCCCAAATTAAGAAATAACGGGTGGAATGGGCAGTATCTGATTGCCACATGAAGGTACTTGCCGACCTTCAATGGGAAACCAGTATAAAAGATGAGTTCCAGGCTGTACAGCAAGGGTAGGAACAGGAAACTGGCAACTCTAATGCAGTCCATGTTGTGGAGTGATAAGCCAGTGAGATCCCATACAAAAGAGCAATGAATGAAGCAGGATGCAGCTGAAGAAAATGTTACAAAAATGTTCTGGAACTTTCTGTAGAATGCTCACAGAAAACAGTACAATGTGCCATTTTCAATTTAGAGGAAATGATCCAAGAACAGAGTCGCTTGATTTTTAATAGAGATGGAGACATATTAAGATCAATGAAAGATAGATTACAGAAAGTCATTAAGACCAAACATGTTAAGTCTACAATGAACACAGCAATAAAGATGGTCTTACTACAAAAATACAGGGCAATAAGGGAAAGGAAGGGGAGAAATCAAATGCCATCATGGAAGTGTCGACTAGACAACATAAGTGACACTTGTCTTAACTGCTTTACAGTTTAGAAGAGGGAACAGCTCAACGAAAATACTTAGACATTATAAAAATAATGCGTAGATTAGAACAGGCCAGGTTCTATCGTACACTACTGCAAACTAAAGATATCGGCACAGGCAGAAAAACTTGAAAGATAAGCTGAAAATAAGCAACTTATTGATAAAAGTTTTATGGAGAATTGGAAAACAAAGCAAAAGGAACAGAAACTAGTCAAATTTTACACATTTATGAAGACCTTGTAAAACCTAACAAAGATGCTGAAAGGACAGAAGGAAAACAGTAAAGTACAAATGTACAGGATATGAATTTGGATGAAGGTAATGGCAGAGAAATTGAAAGTAAGGAAATTCCCTAATTGGAAATCCCCAGGCCCAACTGCAGTATTAATGTCTGGCCAACATTACTGACATCTTTATATCAAGATTTAGCCTTGAGCAAGAACTACAGATATGCACACCCTGAACAGATGCCCAGTGTAGTTAACAGGAAAAAAAAGGATACCCCTTAAAAGTGAACCTGCAAGTTATCCTAAAAACTATAGGCCAATAACTTGTCTTATGTATAAACTAGATATCAGACTTGATGCCAACAGCTTATACTCATTTAGAGTAAAACTCTATCATGGGAAT